>NC_142937.1:89507336-89607336 GCF_046866305.1 Octopus bimaculoides | reverse complement strand
TTCACAACAAGAATACAAAAATATAATGATTGTTGAAGTAACCAATATTGAAGATACACACTCTGCAGTGAAGGTACATGACAATATATCAACCTCAGTATATGACCAATGCTCATTTCATCAACCACAGAAGTATGAAAGGTGAAATATATTCTCTTGTGATTTCAAGCCAGCATGTAAATGGATGACACCAACTATACTTAGTTATGACAAGGACTATAACTCATCACTTAACTGATCTTGCAACGTTTCACCTTATAGAACAAAAGTAACTTCACTTTCATCATTTAGTGAAGAAATCAAAATAAATTTGTAAATATAGGCACTCACAACTTAATGTATTGAGCTAAGAAGTTCTAAATCAAAATTGTATTTTTACTGAGATGAAGAAAAAGCTTGTCATTTATGAATCTCATACTTTTATTTTTCAGTAAAGTAGCTATGACAGAAAAAAAATTAAGCTGTGTCATGGGATTCTAGGGCTACCCTCCCTTGTAAACCTGTGACATTAACATAGACAATGCCCAGCTTGAGTATGTAAGTGTTTATTATTGTAATAAATATATTAACACTGAACCAACTGTTGTCCACCATGTTTGCCATGATCATCTGAAGGACCAGATGGTTGTGGTGAACCAGATAACAGTATTTCCTGGGGGATAACTTAGATCCGTTAGGCTTCAATATTAAGAATTTTTAGTTAAAAGAATTCACCCCAGTACTTATACTTTTTTGTCTACCAAATCCATTCAGAAGTCTTTGGTTGGCCTGAGGCTATAGAACAAGACACTTTTCAACACAGCAAGACTGAACCTGGGATTATGTGGTTGGGAAGCATGCTTCTTAGCATACAGTCACACCTACATACAACATGTTAGACTTATAAGCAAAATTTCCTTCAATCACACTCAAAAGCCTTAAAAAGACTAGAACGCACATCTCATTTAATGCTAGGTCAAAACTGACTTGAGCAATGGGATATGTAGGTGTTCCATTCTAACAATCTATTGATACTCTCAGGGTTGCTCTGAGCAGCAATGAAAATAAAATGACAATTCTTTTTTCAATGCTTTTTGTCAGGGAATTCTATGCACAATAATCTGAAGTCTTTGGCTCAGCAGTGCTACAAAAGGGCTACACTGGCCCGAAATAAAATCAACAGTCATAAAATTGCATCAGATAAGACTGTTCCAAATACTGATGGCAAAATGAAATAATATTGCATGCACTCTTTCATTTTCTATACACTTCTAACTTGCAGAGTTATGTCAAACAGATGGCTTTCTGTATGGGATAGATCTGGCTATGAGACAAGCCTGTCATGATGATTGCTTCATGCATTCCTTCAACCAATCAAAGAAGTCAGTTTTCCTGCTTGGTGGCGATAGCAGAAAAGATTGCAAGGTGGATAAGGGTGATAGATCAGATGACAGTGACTTTCTTGTTCAGTGAATCCCTCATTTGTATTTTTGAAGTTTCAGATGCAAAGAAAGTGAGAATCGAAAAGAAGATACTGTCTTCATGAGTAATAATTAAAAGTAAGGTGAACGAAGCAAAAAGGGCTTGAGTGAATGAAAACTGTATGGCATAAACATGTAGGTTCGAGAACAATAAAGGGGGAGCTCACTTATCCATGGTAGTCAGGGTGATTTTTGATAGTGCAGCTGTCCTGCAATATTATTGAGTATTGCAGAATCATCCTCATCTCTTCCTGTTTTTTCAGAGGATTGTCAAGTTTTAGAAAAAGTTGGGCAAAGGGTATTGTGGAGGGTCTTGATTGATAACTCAAAGTATGGGTGAGAAAGTTCAAGTCAGAAATTAAGAGCAAAACAACCAAGATAAGGTGCGGTATAGCTGCAGAGACAACAAGTTTAATAAACAACAATGTGGTTTGCAAGGAGTTTTTGGCTGTGTAGTTGAAAATTTACTTCACAGTTATGTCTTTTGTAAAGCAACAAGCATTTTATATTACCTTTACAAGAAGATACAATTGGAGTCCACTCATTGTTCTTTTCACACATTGACTTCAGTTTTTCTCCGTTTAGGCAAGTATAGGTGACTTCAGACTTATACGTGGTGGAGTTACAGGATTTCACTGAACCAACAACATCTTTTGGAGGCCCACAGTCAATTTGTGAATAATCTGGAATTGAAAAGAGAAATTTAAACTAATGGTGCTTGTATGTTTGGAGATAGGTGAGAATAAGGAATTAAATAACATTACAATAAAGATAACGAATGAATCAAACTGAGAATTCTGCACTGGAATATAAAATTATACATAACAACATGCATGCCAATAAGTATTTATATTTTATTTGTTTGTATGTATATATGTATTTAGGTACGGATGCACAGATGCATGCATGCGTGTATGCATTTTTAATCATTTCCGTTTTTAATCATTTAAATTCTTCTTCTGAAGTAGGAGCTGGTTTCAGATAAAGATACAAAGATCCAGCATTGAAATGGAGACATTGTAAACAATATCACTAAAGTCTTGCATAGTTTTCCTGTTCTAGTAACAGACTGAATCTATAATGTGTGAGTCTCCTGGTTAATTTCTTTTTCTGGAAATCTAAGCTTTCCAGGCTGATAGGAATTTACTTACAAACCCAATTAATCCAATTTTTATTGGTATAAATGTAAATTTCTGATTTGGATATAGAGGCTAGAGGTTTTCACGCAGTTGTCCATAGTTATCTTCTTTCTCTTTGATTTCCAAAGAGGTATTCACATCAACAGTACTTTCCCTCGTCTATCCCAAACAATATCCAGCCTGTTATACTTACACTTGACAGATGTTTTGATGGGAATATTTCACTAGTATTTTTGCAATTTTTTTGATTTCTATTAACTTACTTAAATTTGATTGATTAAAAACTGCATGTCCTTTGTTAAAATATTTATTGTATTATAAACCTTGATTTTCTTATAGTTTTTATAACATAATAAATTAATAATTACAACAATAATAAAATCTTTTTAACATTATTCACTCAAGAACCTCTTCATATTCACGTTTCGCTCAGTTCTTTATGTTTCTACTCTTACTTATCCTCTCCCACTCTGCTTTCTATGTTTGCTTACTCTCACTCCTACTTTTCTCCTCTCTATCAGTCATCCCCTCTTCCTATTATATCTATCTTTCTATCTGTTTGTCTCTCTCTCTGTCTTTCCCTCTGTCTCTTTTATTTGCTCTTCTCTCACCCACTCTTCTGCTTTCTATATCTGTTTACTCTCTTTTCAACTTACTCTCCTTCCCTTTCTGCCAATTTTCTATCAATCTTCCTGTGTATCTATGAGTCCTCCCCTCTCTCTGTATCTATCTTCCTGTCTCATTCTCCGTTTTTCTCTCTCTCTTTTTCTGTCTTTTCGTTTCTCTCTTTCTCTCTTATACTTCCACCTCTTCCTCCTGAACATGTTTTACTACCCTTTCTTTCTTGTCTACTCAGCCTATTGTCAGCATGGGGGCCAGGTTTCAGTACAAGAAGACCTTCCTTGTGTGGGATCACCATATACAAATTCAGAAAGTTCAAAAATTGGAGTGATTTACGCCAACAAAAATATCCAGAGAATATCTGTGAAGGTAGAGTCAGTAGAACCAGAGACACAAATAGACATAAATAGACAGAAAGACTGACATTCAGACAGACAAATACATATATACATACACATATGACAATACATACCAACACACTGACATGCAAAAAAATGAAATGCAAACACCACTGACCTGGGTTAATGATGTAAACATCCCAACCCCACTGGTTGGGATGGAGAACATGAGTCAAGTGAGTCACATTACTTCGATCACAGAGCATATTTTTTTCATGGTACTCATAAGAATTACATCTTGGATTTTGGTAACAAGCTTGAGCACACTTCTTTAAGCTCACATTATTCAGTCGTTCAAAAGTATCCTCTCCTGGTATCATGGTGCTTTTAAATTTAATAATTTCATCATATGCTGGAGAAATATAAAAGAAAAAGACAAGAAATACGTTCTTAAACCCACAACATCTGTTGCAAAATTTGTTTTAAATACACAATTTATTATAAACAAATAATTGATCCACAAAATGACAACTTGAAAAAGATTCATGTGCACTATAAGCGCATCTTCAGATCATTTGTAAAGGTATTTCAAAACTTAAGTTTCACATAACACATTTATATAACCTCACTTCTAATGATGTATTTTCATAGGGTCAAAGTGATATTCAGTAGACCGTCGATGAATAAGTGTAGTTATGGCCATTAAATCATAAACAAAAGCACACTGTCAGAAGAGGGATGTACAAATGCATTATCTGCAACTGAATCATAAAGGTGAAGTTCAAAGTATGACTCATGTTATACTAGAATTTACATGAATTTTGAGAAGGATGTTTTATGCTAAAAACTGGTTTTGGGATGGGTTTGTTTTTATAATAAATTGTCCACAAGAAAAAAATTGGCCCAGAAGTCTTTCTAGTATTTTATTTAAAATTTCAGATACATGATACTTCAATGTATTCATCTAATACTTTCAGTATATAAAGTAGTAGTAGTAGTAGTAGTAGTAGTAGTAGCAGCAGCAGCGGTGTTTCCTTATTTACCACTAAGATTTAAAATAAAAATTGGAGATGGTATAGTAAAATACAATGTGGTATTACTGAAAAGAGTATAAGGAGCCTGGAATAAAAATAAAAATGAAAAAAAAAAATATAAGAATATAAGGCACATAAAAAAAACCTACAAAAAGTATATAAAACCATATAAATAGTTATAAAAACTCCAGTATACATGCCTATGCATGTATACATTACCATATGCAGATATACATGGATACAAAAACATAACTACATGAGTACTTATTTTATATGTATTAAAATTTGGCAAAATCTGATTTGGCAGAGTTTCTACAGCTGGATGCCCTTCCTAACACCAACCACTTCAAGAGTGTAGTTGGTGCTTTTACATGCCATGACACAAGGGCCAGTCACATGGTACTGGCAACGACCACACTCGAATGATTTTCTAACGTGCCACCAGCACAAGTGCTAGAAGGCGACACTGGTAATGATTACGCTCAAATGGTGCTATTTACGGGCCACTTGCAACGGAAGCTATATATGTACATAGGAAAAGGAAAAAATGAAATAACTAAAACTGAACCACCAAACCGGCAAACATAAAATAGAAAACTCAAATATGGAGGCTTGAATGGAATCTGAAACCCTAGAAGAGAGTAGAAATTTGGAGTGAAGTGAAGGACATGCAAGGCAAATGTTGGGATGGGGAATATGGTACAAATTGCAGGTTTGTTCAACTGAGGCCCTGCCAAAACTACAGGGCCCTTAAGCATAAATATTTTCCTGAGGAAAGGCACTAATCCTCTCCAAAGAAAAGATACACAAATGCAGTCCACTCTTCAGATTATATGTGCAATGCAGCAGCTGAGCAAGAGACTTTTTGTGAGGGGCAGGCACAAAAGATTGTGCAGCAGTTCACCTGGCTACATCATGTGCAAACAAGGAACCCCACCCACCACAACTAACAGACACACGATGGCATTCCCTAATGCCTGCGCAGTTGTCACACCAAGATTTTTACTAAATTTTCAGGGCCTGTTGCATCGCAATAACAAAAGAGAGAGACCTTTCTGCATGCAATCAAGCCCTATGCATAGCACTTGTGGAAATTCATCCCAGCCCTAATATAGAGGATGTAGAAGTACAGGTACCAAAATATACCATACTGCAAATAGATAAAAAGGAAAGGAGTGATGGTGGAGTTGCTGTATACATCTGTGAAAACCTCACACTCCAGGTCTTACTGCTATACTCAAATTCAGAATGTGACATTCTAATTGTATACATACACCAACACAATAAAGTCATATGCAATACATATCACCCACCGGATGCTCTGAACCACATAGGCAAGTTTGAAGAATGCTTCACAAGAATTAAAGAAACCCTCATGAAACTGGAACACCAGCATATTTCTTATGAGTGATTTCAACTTCCCCAATGTCAAATGGCCCAAAAGCATTATGCTTTCAAGAATGACTCATTGCAAACAAGCACAGGTGAAGTCCCTGCTCAACCTCAATAATGCCCTATTCATGGAGCAAGTTGTGCTCAGACCAACTAGGGCGAGTAACATTTTGGATCTGTGCTACACAAACAATATCAACATCATTCATGATGTGAAAGTGACAACGACATTAGTTTTGGATCACAACATAATAGAGCTGTCTATGTATGGACCAAAAGTAGCCAGAGACCTTACTAATAAACATAATAATAATAATAATAGTAATATTAATAATAATAATGATAAAATACACCACATGTTATATAGTTGATGTTACATGCCTTATTGACCCAAAATAGTCAAGAAAGAAGAAGAAAAGAAAGATACAGCCCTCGTAAGTATGAAATAGCCTGGCTATGGAAAATGTATAAGGTGAAGATAGCACCAATTATTGTTGGATCTTTGGGAACAGTTTCAGAACACATCAAGGGAAATATGAAGGAAATATCTCCCTCTAATATCCTCCTCAGAAGCTGTTCTGGCTGTCTGAGCTTCTTTTCCATCTCAGGCTGGATCCTATTAAGAATTATCCTGTTGAGGGTCTTTGTCACAAGTGACATCAGTGAGATTCCCCCTATAGTTGTTGGTGTTAGAGAGATCTCCCTGTTTTGGCACTAGGACGATGTTACTGATCCTTCACTGAATCAGGGCAATTTTTTTATCCAGTGCCTGGTTCCAGAACTCCAGGAGGATATTGTCAAAATCACACCTCTTCATTACCTCTTGTGCTACTCCATTTTTTCCAGTATTGGATAGCTGAAAAGAATGGATAGCATGGTACTGTAGGCTGCAGGTAGCAAACCTGTAAGACACTACGAGCCATGTAAGACAATAGGAGCTCCAACAACGCTGTGATGAAAAGAAATAATACTAATAATAATAATAATGATGATGATGATGATGATGATGATATTAAGAAATAATAATGACGATAATAATAATAATGATAATAATAATAATGATGATATTATTATTATTATTAATAATAATAATAATAATAATAATAATAATAATAATAATAATACAACTACTACTACAGCCGATGCTATTATTCAGGTTTAAGGCAAACAACAAGAGTTTCGTTTCTGGTATAAGAAAAAAGCAATTGTAAACATGCATAAAATTATTCAAGGTGGACAAAGTCTGTATGACAATGTCCCCAGAGTATTTACAGTTCATAATATTGCGTTTTCTTTTTCAGCAACATGTCTATGCCTGCCCTCAAAGGTAAACCTGAAAATGTGTTTACAAATATAGTTGTCTATATACTATAAAGCACAAATGGATTCACAAATTTCAGGAAAAGAGGAAAGTCCAATAATAAAATTCAAAGAGTAATTACATTGTATTCGTTGGTAATAATCTCTGCTTTTGTCTGATTTAATTTTCTTGGTGGAAGCTGCAGTTTCATATACTATGTAACAGTCTCCACCTCCTTTAGTTATTTCAAATGATAAGCAATTTGGCTCAGACAAACATTTTTCTCCACAAGCATCAGCTGTTACACGTTTCTTGACCAATGTTTTCCCATATACATCCAGAATTGCATCTGTGACTTTCACAAAACGCATCTCAGCAACTAGAATTCAAATAAGATTTAGATGAATGTAAAAGACAAGAAAACTAACAATAATAATAATTTCTAACTTAGAAAGGACAAAAATTTGAGGTAGGAGTTAATCAATAAAATATGGCACATGAAATTCAGTTGATGGAAACTCCATGGAAATTTCAGGAAGGGACAAGATTCCACTCTACCTGTGCTTCTTTGGCACGCATGAACCACATGCCCTTTGAGTAACACTCACAAAGCCAACACTCTTGCAAGCATTTGAAGAGGTCTCTGTGCTGACAATAACTTCTATCTTTTCCAACAATGATGTATTTACATGTAATTGCATATATCATTGAAATAAAAAAGAGAATTCATTGAAACTGACTTTGAAATTGATCTTTTTAACACTTCTCCACAAAAATGGATTTGACTATTCTTGTCATTCTTCCAACAGCAAGTTGCAAAAAGGAATTTGTATAATCAAAAGACATATACACATCACACACCAAATATATTTAGTCAACTCAGCTATATTGTACCTGATGAATACATCCTCAAACCACTAAATCAATACGAAAACAACAAAATGGAAGTCAATCTACAACATATTGAAAATTATTTGCTTTTTTTTCTCAAATTAGAAAGACTCATCATTATTATTTGTATTATAATAATTTAGGATTATGGACTGCATGGAATATCACTTGAGCATCAGAAGTCTGTTTCAGAGAATTGCTGAATTCTAGTAAAGAAGAACTTCGTGCATTGTATTGAACAGAATAATAGATGATGACACAAAGTATGGATGAGAAAAGTCAAATGAGAAATTAGAGAAAAAAATTAGACGAGCTGAGTTATAGTTGTGGACATAATAGTTTTGCTTAAAAACAATGGAATATTACGTAGAGTTCTATCTGTGGGCTTAAGAATTTGCTTCACATCTAAGCCTTGGACATGAAATTCAGTTGATGGAAACGCCATGGAAATTCCAGGAAGGGACAAGATTCCACTCTACCTGTGCTTGTTTGGCACGCATGAACCACCTGCCCTCACAAAGCCAACACTCTTGCAAGCATTTGAAGAGGTCTCTGCACCGACTATAACTTCTATCTTTTCCAACAGTGACTATCACAATGGAAATTGCCATGGACACAGCAATTCTTCCTCTGACAAAAACACTTGGCACAAAAAAATAACAAAGATAGAAGCAACAAATGAGAGACTCTTTACATTACCTTTACAGGTAGATGCTACTGGAGTCCACTTATTGTCGTCTTCACATGTCGATTTTAACTTTTCTCCTTCTGGACAAGTGTAGATTACTTCAGATTTATAGGTAGTGCTTTTATAGGACTTTGAAGCACCAGCAATGTCTTTTGGTGGTCCACAATCAACTCTTGCAAAAACTGGAAATGACAAAAGAAATTGGTATCAATGGTGATTATATGTTAGGAGGAGGATAAGGATGGGGAGATAATGACAAATTTAGAATAAAAGATATTGACTGAAACGTACGACAGAAATAGGCATATATACGTATTTATGTATGTCAATGTTAAGTTTTATTTCAAGATTTCTTGCCAATAGACAAAGAGCCAGTTTCTAACCTAGATCCAAGACTCCTTCATTGGAACTTCAACATTAACAACTGGGTATTTTTGCTTCTATGTATGTGTGAATGTATGCATATGTGCAGATTCGTATGTTTTGTTTTATGCATGTATTCTCATGCATATACATGCATATCTAGACATGCTGATATATATTCAAATGATGTATATTTAAATATATATAAAATACCATCCGATCGTGGTCGATGCGAGCTCCTCTGGCCTCTGTGCTGGTAGCACGTAAAAAGCACCCACTACACTCTTGAAGTGGTTGGTGTTAGGAAGGGCATCCAGCTGTAGAAACACTGCCAGATCAGACTGGCGCCTGGTGCAACCTCCTGGCTTTCCAGACCCCAGTCGAAATGTCCAACCCATGCCTGTATGGAGAACAGACGTTAAACGATGATGATGATATATATACATACATAAATATATATATATAAATATATATATATATATATTTACATATACAGAACTGGGTGTAAGTCTGTCAATCCACGAATTCTTAATTAACAAAGTTAACGTTTTAACTTTAAGTTAACTTTGAAAATCTTTATTGGACAAATTAACTTCCATTACAGATTACATTTTCAGATTATCTTAGCATATTTAATATTGTATGCACCAGTCTTTCAACCCTGATATAGCGCCACTTATTATAAAAAAAGGTGTAGGACCTCATTTGGATTTGAGACCAATCCCATCCGCTTGCTGCTTGCAAAGACAGCAAGAAATTTCTTCATTCTGTCAAGAGGGAATCGTAATTGATATGTATCCATTTGATCTGTAACCTCACTGAGATAGGTGTTAAGAGGGAAAATATTAACTTCCATAAAGTGCAAAAAATAAATGGAAGGGAAAAGGTTGGTAAATATTTCGGTGTCACATGGTAGCAAGTACGCTAGAATAGCAGCCAAATCTTTCCTCTTCTGGAAAAGCAGCCATTTACGCATGATGTCAATGTTACTTTCATTGAAAGCATTCAAAATAACATGGTAAAGAAAAAAAGGCCCATGAAACGAAACTTCCTGGGTGGGAAACTTCAAGGCCCCCCCCCCCCTCTCTGTTCCAGAAAAAAGTGGCTCGTGGTGGGTTTGGAGGTCAGATACATCGAATGCACCCTAAAAAATCTGAGAAAAAATTATTCTTCATTAAAGTATGAAATATTTACCAAAAGAATAAAATCTTGTACTGATTATATCTGCATTTCAATTAGTTCAAATGTAGGTACCTTATCTTGAAAAGTGGTAAAAGTTTTGTCAGTTGCAATCTGGTATAATTTTAGTAACAAATCAAACAGGTAAGATGCATTAAGAATTTCAAACCTTCTGTTTATGCATATGCTATTCCTTTTACACTTGTTAATTAAGTTTACCTGCTCATAAAAGTCAAATTTACTGAACAAGTTCAGCTAAAATTACATAATTATAAACCAGTGGTATATAAAGCACCCACTGACAAAATTTTAAATCTGCATGTAAAAAATTTACAAAGTTACAAGCAAAATTGAGAACAACCCTCTTGAACATGAATAATTCAGAATAACAAACAAATAAGCATTACATTTGACAGATTGATATGAACACCAATGATGTTTTTAGGTGTTTTGTTTTTCTTGTGCACATAACATGGCCTCAGTTGGTTGGGATTACACATGTGTTACTTTGACATCATCATTCCATAAGATTTGTTTATGGAGAGAAAAATATTGAAAAATACCAATAGATGTGTGAGTGAGAAAGAAACGAGGAGGGAGGATTTAGGATGTGCTAGAAACAACAGCCTGATCTCCCTTAAATTACTCTTTCTCCTCTTAAATTATTAACAATTTTCTTTTAAACTGAAAATGTTTCTCTCACGGGTTTAAGTGCGTAGTGAAAAAAAGAACAAAAAAAACAACCAAAATTGTTTCAGACTGGGGTGGCGGGAGTGAAAGGAAATAAATTTTCAAAATATTTTTCTTCTTTTCTGTGAAAAGATGCCTCCCATCATTCTGAAGACTTAGGTGAAAAACATTCGATAAAATCCATGTCAAAATGGAGAACTTCCAACATATATGGGCTGTCTGATCCGAAACTCCATTTTCCAGAAACTACCCCCACCCCTCGGCCCCCTTCCAAAACTTTTACCTACATATTTCTTTGCAATTGTAATCTACACCATTTAAAAGGTATTTATAAAAAATTTCATCAAAACATCCTATTTTCCAGAAAGTTGTGAGGGGTAATATGTCAGATCCTGTGAATTTTCTGAAATTCCTCTCTCCAACCCCTAAAAAAATTTCTTTCCAACAGATCTTCACAGACACCCAATCTACAGTTTATAAGCAATGATATGGTGAAAGTTTCATTAAAAAGTATCCATTTTTCTGGAAGTTATAAGGTAACACAGTCAGTGAGATATTATACTGTCAATATGCCTTTTTTCAATGAAAGTTAACTATTAATGGATTAAATGCAAATTTAACTTCTGTTAAATCTGCAAAGAATTAATGGTTTAACAATGAACAAAGTTAACTTTTCGATTAACAATGCCCACCTCTGTATGTATGTATATATATGTGTGTGTGTGTGTGTGTGTCTGTGTGTGTGTATATACTTTCACTTCAGTGATAGGTTGTTGTTGTTGAGAAATAAATACAGTGAGAGAGACAGACAGAGTGTATGCATGAAATATAAACAGATGTTGCTATATTAATTAGCAAGCATTCATTGAGAGCAAGAATAAGACATACAAGATATAGCGTACTAGTATCTAAAAACAAAAATCAAGCGACTTGATGCGCAGTTATTCTAATCAGAGGGACCTTCAGCTGTGAAGGGGCGTCCAGAAAACTGGCAAATACGATATAATATTATTAATAATTTAGCCTTAAAAAGTGTGGAAAAGTATATATTACCATGGAAAATGCCATGAAACATCACGGACGATATTTACAATTCCACAAATATGTGGTGGTTACTGCAAACAATTATCAGTTCCATGAATAACCAGGACTGCAAATACTGAACCACAAATAAGCAGGGGTACACTGTATATACTATATTCCCACAGATGCATACATGTAAATACACACAGACTTAAGAAAATATAAATAAAACAGAAATACTCTACTGACCTGAGCTAATGAGATAGACATCCCAATCTCCAGTGTTGGGTTTAAGTTCACCAGTCAATTGTGTCACATTGCTTAGACCACACAGTTTATCCTTCTCATTGTACTCATAAGAATTACATCCTTCATATTCTTGACAAGCTTCATTACACTCATTTAAGGTTTTATCTTGAAGCTGTTCTAAACTATCCTTCTTTGGTATGCTAACTTTCTTAAGCTTCAAAAGCGTGTCAGCTGGAGAAAGAAATAGAAACAAGAAATACAGTTTATACTCATACACACATAATAAATATTTTAAAGCAAGCAGAGTATAATTTTGCAAATGGACAATTTATTATCAACAAATAATTGATTCACAAAAGGACACGCTAATCAGAATGCATAAAAGTAGTAGAACATTTTCAGACGTATTTGAAACCTTTGTCTCAATAATTAGGCTTCAGACAATGCATTTGAATATCTCTCTTCTAATGGTGTAATTTTGTTGGGTCAATACCCCACTAAACTGGTAGTCCACCAATGTATCAAGTGTTGTTATGGCCATTCAATTTTAAAAGAAAACACACCAATGGGGAGAGGGATGTACAAATCGATATTTTACAACCTAAGCTCTGAGGTAAAGTCCGAAGCATGTCTCATAATATACTAGAATTCACATTACTTCTGAAAAGGGAGTCTTATGCTGGAAAAACTATTTTGTGGATAGATTTGCTTGTCCCTGTATACAACAAATCACAAGTTAGTTTTCTCAAATTTTATTCAAAACTTCAATTAGTTGTACTTCTAATTATCTAATATTTTTAAAATATCTATGAAATAATAATAATGATGATGATGTGTTATGATGATTAATAATAATAATAATCCTTTCCCCTATAGGCACATGACCTAAACTTTGGGGGAGGGGATATTTGATTACATTGACCCTAGTGCACCACTGGCAATTATTTTATCGACACCAAAAGGATGAAAAGGCATAACGATATATAAAGGATATGCTCTTAAGCATTTTGCGCAGTGTGCTAACAGTTCTATTTTTTCTTTTTTTTGCAGCAATGTCTTTATGACTGTCCATATTAGTAACTTTCTCAATATCTTTAAAGAGATGGTTGTCTATATACGATGAAGCAGGAATGGAATCAGAAATATCAGACAAAAAATTAGAAAAGATAATTCCAATAATAAAATACAAAGAATAATTACATTTTACTCGTTGGTAGTAATCTCTGCTTTGGTCTGTTTTAATTTTGGAAGAAGTTGCAGTTTGTTTTAATAAGTAACAGAGTCCACTTGCTTTTGTCATTTCAAATGATACACAACTTTTGTCAGATAAACATTTTTCAGCACATGCATCTGCTGTTACTTTTTTCTTACTCCATAATGTTTTCTCAGTTACATCCAGAGCTGCATTTTTTACTTTCACAAAATGGATTTGAATATCTAGAGTGTAAATATAATTGAGAAGAATGAAAAATAACAACAACACTATAAATTTCTGACATACAAAGAATGCCAAAAGTTTGAGGCAGGAGATAATTAATATATTTGGCCCTGGAGGGACCAATAAAATTAAACTGGTCCCTACATTTTATTGGCCCTGTAAGAGCAAAATTATCATTAGCAAAATTTATAGTCAGAAGTTAAAGAATTAGAAAAATACCACAACACATTTTGTCTGATGGTAGAACGATTCTGTGAATACATCACCATAACCAACAACAGAGATTGTTGTCTACATATTTGTTTCTAATAACGTCATCCAACAAAGCTTCCCACTTTATTCTGTAAGTCACCTGGTCTTACCAATTTTATGAGTTCTGTCTATTGTAGTCTTAAGTTGCAGACAACTAGGTGGTGATTACTTGATAGCTCAGCCCCACTCTTCACATAAACATCCAATCACAGAATCAAAAAAATCCAAGGTGGTTGCCCCAAACCCTTCGTTAACTGGGCAGAGAAGGCAGTTTTACTTGATCTGAAGCTGTAGCTGAAGACATTGTGAGCTGAAAGATCAGACAATAGAAACTGACCTCTTCCGTCAATCTCTCATACAAATTTGCACGTATACAGAAGATAAGAGAGGAGAGAAAGTACTGAATGTGAGGTGACAGTAGCAAAATTGTTAGAGTTGATGGAGACCACTGTGCATAAAGATGTAGCTCAGAGAACAGTAATTGGAGAGGAGACTTGCTCTTGAAACTCACAGGTGTCTTCAACTGGCCTCTACAAAGAGGCTTTTTTACATTCAAGAGGACTGTCACATTATTCTCATCTTTATTTTCAGTTTACCATAGCACTATTCAACAGCTGAAATCATTTGAGATACAGAATAAGCACATTCTTCATCCTCACTTTGACACGACCAGTTATCCCTCTCTCATAATCATCCCTGTCATGCTACTTTCCACCAATTACTCCTTTTCTGTGCTTTCATTAATCTCTCCTTCCACTCTAAGCTAAATCTAAGGTCTGCCATACATCATGGTTAACACCTTTCCCAAAACTGGGGTAGCCATGTATTTCCTCTATAGCAAGATAGGGGAGGAGGACAGGTACACTTGATGTGCATTTCTTTGCCAAACTTTTTCTAACCAATCTTTTTAGCCAATCTTTTTCTAACAAAAAATTTATTGCAAAAATCAAATATTCATAGACAGACCAAGACAACAGGAGAGAAAATATTTACATTACCTTTACAAGCAGAAGCTACTGGAGTCCATTTGTTGTCCTTTCCACATGTTGACTTTAGTTTTTCTCCCTTTGGGCAAGTATAGGTCACTTCAGATTTATAGGTGGTGGTTTTATATGACTTCAATGCATTATCAACATCTTCTGGAGTTCCACATTTTATTTGCGCATAATCTGTAATTGAAAACTGTGATGTTTACCAATGCTGCATATGTATGAGGTGGGAGAGAATGGGGAGATATATATATAGAATAAAAGATACTTAGTAGGACATGGGTCACAGAGAGATGCTGTCATTTGCATTTCTTTGATTCTGTGATTGGATGTTTATGTGAAGAGTGGGGATGAGTTATCAACTAATCACCACCTAGTAGTCAGCAACTCGAGACTACAATAGACAGAACTCACAAAACTAGTAAGACCAGGTGACTTACTAAATAAAGTGGGAAGCTCTGTTGGATGATGGGATTAGAAGCAAATATGTAGACACTATTGTATAGAAATTCAGAGACCTTCCTGAAGAAAATGAGGATGTCAAAATAGTGTAGAGAATGTTTTGCACAGCAGTGTGTAACATGTAAAGGATAGCAACTTGGAGTGGCACCAAGAGGTAAAAGAACTCCCTGATTTAACCAGGAATTCCAAGAGTAATATACCAGCTCCAGCATTTAATCTGCAGAAAAGGGGAGTTTGATCTAAGAACCAAACTTGTTTTTAATTTGGGCATCATGCCTCTCTTCCCCGGCGTTTATGAATGTTGGCTAATGAATAATAGGGTTCCATTGAGAAGTAGAAGAAATTTGTTGTCCCACTATAGATTTTTAGAATGACATTAATAAACAGCTTATATAACTCAGGGTTGCTAGACGAGTGACAGGGAGGAGAGAGGTTGTGAAGATGAGTGAACTGGGTAGGAGAGAGAAAGAGCAGGAGTATGTAGAGAAACTGAGAGGTGAATATGAACAGGTGAAGAAATAGGAGGTAGGAGATGTGGAGGAGGACTGGGAGGCAATTGTCCTGCTTGCATCACTAGACCAGTATATACTCATGTAATGAGATGTGCCTCTGAGGTATGTGGTACACAAGTGATTGGAATGGCTGTGAGGAAATGTAGTGAGTGGTGGAATGAGCAGGTAAGGGATGCAGTGGCAGAGAAGAAAAGGATCTTTCAAGAGTGGTTGCAGAAAAAGGATGGAGAGGCTTATGATCACTACAGAGCAGTGAAGCGGAGAGTAAAGTGAGTGGTGAGGGTGGTGAAATAGGAGGTGAGTGAAAGGTTCAGGAAAAAGTTGAGTGAACATTTTGTAAGAAATAAAAAGATATTTTGCAAAGACGTACAGAGGGTAAAAAAAGGTAGCTGCAGGAAGGGAAGAAAGGGTGAAGGATGTAAATGGAAATTTGTTGAAAGGAAGTGAGGATATACAAAGGTGATGGACAGAATATTTTTGTGAGCTCTTAAATGTGGAGGATGTTTGGGAGGGAAGCATAATGGCTGTAGGAGGAGAGAGGAGAATGCCTGTTGTTGGGGAATGGAACTATGGTGCAATTGTAGATGAGGAGGTGAGGGAATCCTTGGAGAAGATGGCAAACCAGAAGGCACCAGGTATAGATGGGTGAACAGCAGAATACCTAAAGGAAGGTATGACAGTGACTGAATGATTAGTGAGTCTTAAGAATGTTTCTTATATGGCTGGAAGAGTGCCAAAGGAATGGTGCAGTGCCTGTATAGTGCCATAGTACAAGGGGAAAGGGAATAAATGCAAGTGTTGAAATTTCGGGGTTACAAGTCAGTTGTGTGTTGGTAAACTATATGGGAGAATTCTGATTGTGAGGTTGAGGAACCAGACAGAGTACGTAGTAGGGGAGGAGCAGTGCAGTTTTAGGAGTGGCAGGGGTTGTGCAGATCAAATATTTCTAGCAAGACATTTTTGGCCAAAGGGAGAGAGGTGTATTCAGTCCTTATGGACTTACATAAGGCAGATGACCGTGCGGATAGGGATGCAATGTGGCAGGTGTAATGGTTGTATGGAGTAGATTCTAGATTGTTGAGTGCTGTACAGAGTTTTCATAAAGAAAGTAGAGCATATGTTATGCATGGCACCAGCAGATTGAGGCCAGCAAATAACTTGAAGGATAAGACCCCCTCAACTGGATCTTTCATTAGAAGTGAGACATGTCTTCCTTTGATGAAGGAGAGAAAACAGAGAAAAAGATGATGAAAATGTGACAGAGAGGGAGGTAGGACCTGTACACCCAAGTTACAGGGTGGTGTTTATAGTGAAGCGGATTGGGGATTGGAGAGGGCAGGAAGGT
Source organism: Octopus bimaculoides (assembly GCF_046866305.1). NCBI lineage: Eukaryota > Metazoa > Mollusca > Cephalopoda > Octopoda > Octopodidae > Octopus > Octopus bimaculoides. The sequence continues at coordinate 89,589,971 of NC_142937.1, read as the reverse complement.
GGGTGAGTCACAAGATTTTGAAAACACAGTGGGAGCTAGAAGTGCAAGGCATATGAAGGAAGCAGTTTGCATGCAGGTAGTCAGGGGGATATGTGAGAAGAACGAAAGGTGGGAGGGACGATGGTAGAAGAGGGAATAGTCATGTGCTTAAAAATATGCTTCACAGCTACAAAAAATTTGGTAGATGGAATCTGTGTAGAACCCTACTGTTGGGAACAAGCTTCTACATTTCCACTGTTTGGTTGGCAGACTTTAATCCATCACCTAATTTAATACCTGGCCCATGGGTACAATTACTGATGTTCACCCTGTTGCAAGCATTTGGGGAGGACTTGTGGGCTGACACAACTAGATTCGTCTCTTCCTCCCACATGCCACAAACACAGTGGAGATTGTCATGGAATCAACCAGACTTTCTCTGACAAATCCATTTAACACACAAAATTACACAGACGGTGACAAGAGAGAAACTATTTACATTACCATTACAAACAGATGCTATAGGAGTCCATTTATTGTCCTTTTCACATTCTGACTTTAGTTGTTCTCCATTTGAGCAAGTATAGGTCACTTCAGATTCATAGGTGGTGGCATTGTACAACTTGAATGCACCAACAACATCTTTTGGAGTTCCACAATCAATCTTTGAGTAAACTGGAAATGATAACAGGAACAAATATTGATGCTGCATGTGTGTTTGGAGGAAGGTGAAAATGAGGATATGACAATGTTACAATGAAATATATAGAGTGAAATAAATGGAAGAAATTTGCACACAGATATAACCCATGCACATAAGTGTGTTTATATGTATGTCATTATTCAGTTATTTTCAAAGATTTCTTGCCTATAGAGAAAGAGCCAGTTGCTAAACTAGACACAAGACTCCTTCATTAGAACTTCAACATCAATAGGGCATTTTTGCATGTATGCATGTGTGTGTGTGCAGTATTTTGAGACAGTACATGTGCAGATTTGTATGCTTTATTTTATGTATGCATTCTCATGCATATATTTGTATGCCTAGACATACACAAAAATATATGCTTAAATGGTAAATGTCTGAAAAGCTTTCTAAATTTTTACAGTTCCACTTATGGCTTCGATCTGTAGTCTTTGAATAAGCTTTCATTGTTCAGGTTTTGAGAAGCCTAATTTCTCAAGATTCGTACTAAGGCAGTGTGTTAAGTATGAATGCATGCATGCATTATGTATTATAAATCTTCCACAGAGGAAGGAGCTGGTTTCCAACAAAGATACAAAGACAAATTCACATTTGGAACTTGGGAAAAGTCTTGCATATTTTTACTGTTCCACTCACAGATTACATTTGTAATGTAAGAGTCAGTTGGTCAATTTCTTTCTCTCAAAATCCCAGTTTATCTAAATTCTCCTTTAAGCATTTACTAACAAAACCTAGTGCTCAAATCATTATTGGTATGAATGTGAATTGATAGTCTGCATATAGGAGCTGGAGGTTTCGAAGCTGTCATCCATAGATACCCTCTTTCTCTTTGATTTTCAAAGAGATAGTTATATTTGAAGGGCCACTGACCTCTATGATGGTTCATACAAGTGAAATGTTCTTATGTAGCAAGGAAGAAACATTTTATCAGGTTTAAGGAGGAATAGAGGTCCCCTGTGAGAGATGTAGCGAAAAGGTAACATGAGTGAGACGCCCATTTGTACACACACGCATACACATACACACACCCACCCACCCACCAACATAAACATACACACCATACATACCCACCAATACGCACACACAATACAAACCCAGTGCTACCAGAAATCAGTTGTACAGTAAAGGGCAAGTCTTCTTAAAAACCACATATTGCTAAACATTGCAGTACTCTGTCATCTCTTCTACGAGATTCAGTGTCCTGCGGTCAGCCATCAGTACTCCGTCCCATGTCTTCCTGCATCTCCCTCATCCACAAACTCTACCCATCTTTAGTCATCCATATGCATAGCATGTCCATACAAGCAGTCTTCTTTCTTGCACACTACATCTGATTTCTCTTTAAACCCAGTTTTGCATTCAACACATTTATACTACGTCATATATGCACACGTTTGCATAGTGAATAGAGCATGCTCGATTCATTTCTTTCTAGTCTTCTCATGTCTTCTGAGATCAAAGCCCATGTCTCATAACCATGCAGCATTGCCCCCCCCCCCCCACACACACACACACATGCAAATACAAAAACACATGCATACAATAAAATGAAAATAGCCTGCTGACCAGGGTTAGCTATGTACACATCCACATGTTTTTTGCTGGGTTTAAGTCCAACAGTCCACTGAGTCACATTACTCAGAACACATAATTTATTTTCCTCATTGTACTGGTAAGATTTACATCCATGATGTCTGTTGCATTCTTCATTACATTCATTTAAGGTCTTGTTCTTACGCTGTCCTAAAATATCCCCCACTGGAATGCTAACTTTTTCAAGTATGAAATGTTCATTATTGGCTAGAAGAAAAAGAAGAAAGAATACATTTTATATGCTGAGATGTACATTCATATACCCACACATGTGCATTATACACCGACAACTGATTCACAAAATTATCCACAAGTTACAAAACAATTCACCTGAGTCTTAGAACATCCTTAAGACTCGTTTTCAAACTTGTCTCAATTTCTAGGTTGCAGACAATTCTTTGTACATCACTAACCTGATAGTGTGCTTTTGTAGGGTAAAAACTTCCTTTAACACGTGATCAACCAAGATGTCTGTTGATATAACCATACAATCTTAAACAAGAGCACATCATCAGGAGAAGGACGTCTAAATGGATTATCCAAAATAAAAACATTCAGGCAAAGGTTTCAATATAACTCATGATGCAATCTGATTCTGCTACCAGGGGAAATTTCCGGAATTCTTATGAAGGTGTCTATTCTCCTTGTTAAGTTTTATATAGGTTATTATTTGCTGGATATATCAATTCTAAGATAATGTCCACTTAGTGGAATATAGATTAGTAGTAATCTTAACGTTTAAATCAAATTTTTTGAAGATACCTGTTAAGTTCTTAAATCTCTTTATGGCATGGCTGTTCAAATTAGTTGAAACTGTCTCTGTACAAAACTTATCTGTGAACAAGTTTCAACTTCTTGAGGGGGCCCAGAGTAAATATTGCAGTAATATCCCTCATTCCAACCAAGATGCAGTTCCTCATAGTTATACAGAGAAATAGCTGAACTTCCGTTTTGGCCCAAAAGGTTTATTAGGATAATAATTACATACTTAATATTGAGATTAATAAACCTAGTGAATTTTCCCTTATGTCTATTATTTCGAGGTTGAAGGATATTTCAAAAAGAATACACAAAATTTTTAAGAGCAAACTGACTGAATTTGTTGGCTCTTATGCGTTTAGTGCAATGGAACTAATCTGAATAAAAACCTGTACAAGGGGAAATAATTTTGAGTCCTAGTAAAGTTTCTCTAATTCTAGCAACATGAGAAGATGTACTTTCTTCATGTGGTATAATGGTTGGTGATAGAAAGGGCATCTAGCCATAGCAACCATGTCAAAATATACAAAATACATGACTATGTAGATTATCATTTCTTTCTCTGTTATTTTGTATATCGTGTTATGTAAAACATAACATCTCTTGTGAAACACTGTGCTGTACCAGCAATAAGTCATGTCAAAATAGGCAAATGAATAGAAACTCATTACTGAAATTGTTAAGAACAACAGTTTCATGTCTGATGTAAAATAAGAAACAAACAACTGGAAGTACATAGAAAAGTATTCCAGTTGAACAAATGCTGTATCAGAATGGTTTAACAGTGTACACAGTTCTCTCTTCTTTCTTTTTCTCAAGAAGATGTTTATGTCTCCTCCTCATTGGTAAACCTCTCAATGTTCTCACAGAAATAGTTATCTCTATATTATTAAGTGCAAATGGAATCACAAAATTCAGAACAAAAGAAACAGAGGAGCCCAATAATAAAATCCAAATAATAATTACGTTTCACGCGTTGGTAGTAATCTGTGCCTTTGGCTGACTTTAATTGCTTGGAAGAAGCTGCACTTTCCCTTGATAAGTAACATTGCCCACTTCCTTTATTTATTTCAAATGATAAACAATCTTTGTCAGACAGACATTTTTTTTTACAGGCTGCTGCTGTTACATTTTTCTTAGGCCACAAAATTTTCCCAGATACATCCAGAATTGCATCTTTTACTTTCAAAAAAAGGATCTCAGCGGCTGAAATTAAAGTAAAATTTAGATCAATGTAAACTAATAACAGTAATATTTTCTAACATAGAATGAATGCCAAAGCTTTGATGTCAGAACTGGCTGATTAGAATAGGCCTTGACTGGCAGCATTTTTACTTATTGGCTTCAGAATGATGAAGTTGTCAAAAGCCAGATTTGAACCCAGAAGTTCAAGAGCCAAAATAAATATCACAAAATATTATGTCTGATGCTCAAATGATTTTTGTCAATACTTCGCCTTCAACAACAAGAATAATTATAATCACCATCAATGGTAACAAAGTCATACATTTTGCAGTGTGGAGGATACATGAAAATGAATGAAATTTAGTACTTGACTAATACAGTTCTACCAACCTCAGGAGTAAGAAATGTGAAGTACCCACTGGTGGGATTTGAATCCAGAATGAAAAAGAATGTAACTAAATATGGCTAGTCTAGTCATGACAAGAAACATCATTCTACTGATTGTGTAACTTTTTCCTTAGGAAAACAAAAATACTTTTATTTTGATCACCTCCTCCAATGACTGTTCCTTCTCAAAAGATTTTTGTCTTGCAAGTTACTTGGTGACCCTGTCAGTGCAAGTGCCACTTAAAAAGCATCCAATCCACACTGTAAAGTGGTTGGCATTTGGAAGGGTATGCAGCTGGAAAAACCTTGCCAAAACTGATCTTGCCTGTGCTTGTGCCAAGAAAGAAGCACTAAGTCCACTCTGCTGGGTGGTTCCTGTTAGGAAGGAGATCCAGCTGTTAAAAAATCTTGCCAAAACAGTCACAGAAGATTGATACAGGCTTCTGCTTGGCTGGTTCCTGTGAAACCATTCTACCCATGCTAGCATGGACAGTGGACGTTAAAGGATGATCTTCACCAAGATGATTGACATAAGTATGTAGCCACTGTGGTACCTGATATTCATCCTCTTTGGTATTCTAAAAGAGGATTTATGGTTGCTCAGACATTGCTTAAAGGGACCATTAGTTGAACTGACATATTTCCATGTCTGTGCACTGTGTGTGCTGTAACTACCGATGTTTCAGTATATTCAGTCTTAATATCATTGTTGTTGTTGCCAACCTAGCTGTTAATACTGCTGTCTCCATTAATTGATGTACTGTTGCTACACTGGAATACCCTATGTGGATGCCTAACATGTTAGAAATATTGACAAAATCTCCTTCAGTCACGTACTACCTTCTTATAAGACTTCAGTTCATATTATCTAATCCTAAGGATTTCAGAAGATGACATGGGCAATGAGATTAACGCATGTTATGCTTTACCAATCTATTGACTCTTAGCGGAGCAATAGGGCACAGACATTCTAAAGTGGGTCTCCAGGCGTCAATGAAAAATGAACAGAAAAGTTTGTTTTAGAAGACTTTATGCCAGGAAATAACACAGATAATTTTCTGAAGCCCATGCTCGAAGATAAACACTACAGTCGTAGAAGAGCCATCAAACATGCCTGTCCAAGATAAGTGCAGTACAACAATCTCATCTCAGATGTACTTTCATTGTCCAGGCATCACTGATATCTAAAGTTTTGTGAAACAGCTGCTGTTGTTTGTTGCATTGATCTGGCTGTAATCTGGGCCCATCACAGTGATTGCCTCACACCTTCCTTTAACTGGGCAGAGAAGGCAGATTCCACTTTCTGATAGGTTGTGTCATGGATGAAGTTGAAATGTCATTTCACTTTGGTCAGTCCTTAATCTGTATTTTTAAAGTTTCACTTGTAAAGAAGGTTACAATATAAGGAAGGTACTGTCCTCAGAAAGAATCTTTTTCAATGTGAGGTGAAAGTGACAACAAGGGGGAAGAACGGATGGGGTTCACAGTATAAAAAACAATAGATCAGGAAACAATAATTGGAGAGGGCACTATTCTTGGAGTTTAAGATGATATTCAATTTTGGGATTCTCCAACTGCATCTCTTGAGAGGTCCCACATCATTCAAGAGAAGCGCATCATCATTCTTATATTCATTTAATTGTATACATGTATACTAATTAAAGAATTGGAAGGAAAGCTATTCAGACTCATTATGTGTTCAGTTCAAATCCAGCCTATCTCATCTTCCCCTTTCATTCTTACATGGGTCAATAACATAAAATACCAGTCAGAAACTGGAGTTAGTGATATCAACTAAAGACTGCAGATCAAAAATTTCTGCCTTTCTTTGCTCAAATCTGGGACTGTTATTACTATTAGTATTATAATATTAGTATTATAATATTAGTATTATAATATTAGTATTATAATATTTAAGGATGGTGGAAGGTGGTGAGCTGGCAGAAACATTAGCATACTGGGCAAGAAGTCTGTTTTAAGTGATTGCCAAATTCTAGTGTAGAAGGACTAAGTTCAATGCATTGTGCACTGTTTGGATGATGACACATTGTACAAATGTAAAAAGTCGAGTTAGAAATTACAAGAAAAATGAGCAAGATAAGCTGAGTTATAACTAACGTATAGTTGTGGAAGTCTTCTGGAAGGAACACATTTACAAACTTCCTGTTTTTGTGAAGCAGACTTAATCCATCACCCAGATTAATACCGCTACCTGGCCCTTGGGTAGCTTTAATGAACTCCACTCTTTTTCCAGCATTTGTGAATGTCTTAGGTGTCAGGATAGCCTCCTCTTTCTTTTCCATTAGCCATAAACATAACAGGAACTGTCATGGACACAGCAATGCTTCATCAGACAAAAAAACTTAACACAAAAATAAAAACAAAATTTCGTAGGCAAGAGCAACAAGAGAGAGCCTTTTTACATTACCTTTACAACCAGATGACAATGGGGCCCATTCACCATCCTTCTTACATTCTGATTTTAATTTTTCTCCTCCTGGACATGTATAGATCACTTCAGATTTATAGGTGGTGGAATTGTAAGATTTTGATGCACCAACAATGTCTTTTGGACGTCCGCAGTCAGTTATTGTGAAAGCTGGAAGTGATCAGAGAAATTGAGATCAATGGTTACTATATGTGAGAATGAGGGTGAATATGAGAAGATAATGACAAATTTGAAATAAAATATATTGACTGAGATAAACAGATGAAATATGTACACAGATATAAACAGATACATAAATGAATGTTTATGTGTGTGTGTGTATGAAGGCACGTGGCCTAGTGGTTAGGCTGCTGCACTCATGATCACTATATTATAGCTTCCATTCCCAGACCAGGCAGCATGTTGTGTTCTTGAGCAAAACACTTTGTTTCATGTCACTCCAGTCCCCTTTTAATCAAGAGAGGGTGGTGGCCTGGTCACCTAACCAGTGGGGTGGAATCATGTGATGGCTAAACTGATGCAAAGTGACCAGTGATGAGTAACACCTGATAGACTATCCAATGCAAATGGATGTTGACAGTTTCAGTAAAGTGTTCTATGGACGTGAATGTGTCTTTTGAGGCCAGATGGTACTTTGCAAATCTTTTGGCAAATGAAACAGGTTGACGACTTAGTTTATTTGAGTGCTTGTGGCTCATTCTTGCCTGCTTTATTTTATTCCACAAAACCATAATGACAGGCAAGGTTTCCATTTAGAGTTCACTTTGTTCAAATCTTTTAACTGTGGAGAAGCAGAACTGGTGCCAGGCCCTGCTCTCTGATGCTTTGTTTTCCCAGGAAGAAAAGGGAATGTTGCACTGCTTCAGATTGTCTTTTCGTTTGTCTTTGAAGCACAATAGTAGCCTAACTGACCTTCCTGTTCAGAATTGGCCAAAGAGATGTGGCTTCAGAATATGTGGGAGATGACCCTGACTAAGCTGTATTTTGATGATGATGATGGCTTCAATACCTGATATATATATATATATATATATATATATATATATATATATATATATATAAGAGGCCTAGCGGTTCGGGCATGTAACCCCATTTCAAAATGTCATCCGATAATCACTCTGGAAAGGAATATTCGGATAGAATGGGGCTTGCTAAAACTAGGCCGAAACAGCTGTAAGATTATACTTCTGTTCATCCTCTAATTCCTTATGTACTTTGTACTTCTATATGTAAACCAGGTTGGCAAAATAACATAGTCTACCATAGACACCTGTGCTTTGGTTCTTTCTTTCTTTTTCTTTCTTTTTTTGTCACTTTTGCTATGTATTAAATTAATGAATTCAACGGGATACACTGTCTGCAAGTAGTTGGGTTCAGCATATTATCCTCCATTTTCTAATTGTTATATATATATATATATATATATATATATATTAGAAATGATCTAATTATAAATCTCACAGAGAGACATAAGCAGCAGTATTATGATAAAGTAGTTGTTTAGTGTCAACTTAATGTGACAGACCCATTAAGGGAATCATACTACTACTATTTAGCCCTAGGAAGCTGGATCGCTTCTTGTTGGCCTTGACACATTTCCTGTGTCCTTATATTTGTGAAGGGGAGACAAGCTTCCCCACCCAGCTTTAGTCTGCATTCAGTGACATGTTTCTGAGTCATCGCTCGTCATCAGCCTGAAGTAGCTGACCAGCTGGTTGAAAAAGCATGTCTAGCCTTCATATATATATATATATATAGTCCACCAAAACAGACACATTTGCAGGGGGTAGTCTTTGACTTGGCCAGCTCATGTCCACCATCCTATCCAACCAAACATGCAAGAGAGATGTTAAATGGTACTGATGATGACGATATATCTACATAAACACACATTACGTACACATATACATATAAGTACACACTGATACACACGATAAGTTAAATGGAAACACTCTACAGACCTGCGCTAATCACATGTACATCCCAACTTCCATTATTGGGTTTCAAGTTAGCAGTCATCTGAGTTACATTGCTCAGATCACACAATTTCGCATTCTCATTGTACTGATAAGAATTACATCGCACATACTGATAGCAAGCTTCATTACACTTCTTTAAGTTCACATTTGTAAGTCTCCCAATAGTATCCTTCTCTTGTATGCTAACTTTTTTAATCTGCAACGGCTTGTCAGCTGAAGAAAGAAGAAGAAAACAAGAAATACATTTTATACTCACAAGTGTGGGTTTGTGGTAAGAAGTTTGCTTCTTAACCACATGACAATATTTTAGGTTCTCTTCCATTATGTGACACTCTGAGCAAGTGCCTTCTACTATATCTTTAGGTCAACCAAAGCCATATGAGTGGATTTGGTAGACAGAAACTGAAAGTCCACTGTGTGTGTGTGTGTGTGTGAGAGAGAGAGAGAGAGAGAGAGAGAGAGACATAGACAGATAATCTTTATCTTTGTGTTTGTCCTGCATCACTGCTTCACATCTGGTGTTGGCATGTTTATGTCCCTGTAACTTAGCAGTTTTGCAAAAGAAACTGTCATCAAAAGTTCCAAGCTTTTAAAAATGTAACTAATGGGGTTAATTCATCTATCTAAAATTCTTTAGGACAGTGTCCTAGTATGGCTGCAGTCTGAAGTAATGTTCATTTAGTTAAAATGTTAGGTCTTTAAGATTCCATTTGAGTTTTTCTTTATATATTCATGGTAAGGCCATTAACATTACTTGGAATTGTGAGGCAATTGTCCCTGTATAAACCTGATCTGTCAATGCGATTAAACCTCCTGTTGGTGACCAGAATAAAGATTCCAATGAGGCCTACAGCTTCAGCCCAGCTGAAGGTCCTCATAGATATACATATGGAAATGGCTTGCCTTCATTTTGACTGAGAAAAATTCCCCGTTACAGTATTCCTAGTATTCGTGAGTCTTCTAACTTTTTGATCACTAAACTTAGTGAATTTCTGTTGGTGTTCTGTGTTTCAAGAAGGAAATATTTCAGCAGCAAACAACAACATCATTGAAATAAAACTGAGTTAATTTCTTGGATACTTTGTTCTCACAAATCATAAATTGGAACTTATTTTATATTGAGAAGCTTCTTTACTCACAGCAAACAATTTCTCTACTTCTAGTGGCATGATAAAACGTACTCTCTTCATGTGTATAATGGTTGGTAATAGAAAGGAATCCTGCTATAATAACCATGCCAAAATATAAGAGATACACAACCACATAGTTTGGCATTACCCCTTCTGTAATTTATGTATATCAGATTAGGTACGACAGCTCCGAATCTTGAGGCACTATGCAGTAATAGCATTAAACCACACCTACATATGGAAATGAAGAGAAAGCAGTTGATAACATTACTGCTAATGCTATTATGACCTCCACTGTCACTGCTGCAGCTGCCATTACTACTGTCCAGAAAACAAAAGCTTCTTTCTTCTATAAAGAAAATTAATCAAAAGCATGCATTTATGTGTTCAAAGTGAACAAAACCTGTATTAGAATGCCATGACGGTATTCACAGTTCTTAATACTGCATATTTCTAGAATATGTTTATGTCTGTTGTTTGTGTCTTTACACAAATAGTTGTCTATATACTCTGAAGTACAAATGGAATCATGAGTTTAGAAAGAGGAAAAGAATATCCAATAATAAAATACAAAATATAATTACATTTTACTTGTTGGTAGTAATCTCTGCTTTTGTCTGTTTTCATTTTCTTGGAGGAAGCTGCAGATTGCTTCAATAAGTAACAGTTACCACTTCCTTTAGTTATTTCAAATGATAAACAAGTTTCATCAGAAAAACATCTGTCTGCACAAGCATCTGCTGTTACTTTTTTCTTACTCCATAATATTTTGTCAGTCACATCCAGAGCTGCATCTTTTATTTTCACAAAATGAATCCGAATATCTAGAGTCGAAAAAATGAAATTTAAAGCAATGAAATTAAACAATAACAACAACAATAAATTGCAATAAAGAAACAAGGACAAAATTTAGAGGAAGGAATAAGTCCATTAGGTTTAGATCTACACCAGACAAGCATTGCATTTTATTGACCCAAGAAGAGCAAAGTTAGCATCAGTAGGATGGATTTATGCTCAAAAGTAAAATAGCCAGAACACATTCCACAACACATTTTGTCTGATGCTCAAATAATTTTTTTGATCCTTAACCCTTCACAACAAGAATACAAAAATATAATGATTGTTGAAGTAACCAATATTGAAGATACACACTCTGCAGTGAAGGTACATGACAATATATCAACCTCAGTATATGACCAATGCTCATTTCATCAACCACAGAAGTATGAAAGGTGAAATATATTCTCTTGTGATTTCAAGCCAGCATGTAAATGGATGACACCAACTATACTTAGTTATGACAAGGACTATAACTCATCACTTAACTGATCTTGCAACGTTTCACCTTATAGAACAAAAGTAACTTCACTTTCATCATTTAGTGAAGAAATCAAAATAAATTTGTAAATATAGGCACTCACAACTTAATGTATTGAGCTAAGAAGTTCTAAATCAAAATTGTACTTTTACTGAGATGAAGAAAAAGCTTGTCATTTATGAATCTCATGACCAAAATAAGTCGTTAACATAATGATTTCAGCACCACCAAGCGTGAAATTTCAATTAAATATAATATTGCTGTTCAGTCAACAGCTAATTTTTAATATACATTTTTACCATGAAGGAAGTTGGCCTGTGTATTTTGCCCCTCGCTGTTCATTTAATAAAAAACACAGATAGAGTAGAGTGAGTCCATTAACTAAGTTTGGTTTGCAAGTTAATTCAGTTCACTTTATATAGAGAGTTGGAGCTCTTAAGAAAGACATGAATATCACACAATTTCATTGATTTCTCTAATTGTGTTTGGCCATGTGTCTAAACAATGAATATATTACAAAGTAGTACTTTTATTTTTCAGTAAAGTAGTTATGACAGAAAAAAAATTAAGCTGTGTCGTGGGATTCTAGGGCTACCCTCCCTTGTAAACCTGTGACATTAACATAGACAATGCCCAGCTTGAGTATGTAAGTGTTTATTATTGTAATAAATATATTAACACTGAACCAACTGTTGTCCACCATGTTTGCCATGATCATCTGAAGGACCAGATGGTTGTGGTGAACCAGATAACAGTATTTCCTGGGGGATAACTTAGATCCGTTAGGCTTCAATATTAAGAATTTTTAGTTAAAAGAATTCACCCCAGTACTTATACTTTTTTGTCTACCAAATCCATTCAGAAGTCTTTGGTTGGCCTGAGGCTATAGAACAAGACACTTTTCAACACAGCAAGACTGAACCTGGGATTATGTGGTTGGGAAGCATGCTTCTTAGCATACAGTCACACCTACATACAACATGTTAGACTTATAAGCAAAATTTCCTTCAATCACACTCAAAAGCCTTAAAAAGACTAGAACGCACATCTCATTTAATGCTAGGTCAAAACTGACTTGAGCAATGGGATATGTAGGTGTTCCATTCTAACAATCTATTGATACTCTCAGGGTTGCTCTGAGCAGCAATGAAAATAAAATGACAATTCTTTTTTCAATGCTTTTTGTCAGGGAATTCTATGCACAATAATCTGAAGTCTTTGGCTCAGCAGTGCTACAAAAGGGCTACACTGGCCCGAAATAAAATCAACAGTCATAAAATTGCATCAGATAAGACTGTTCCAAATACTGATGGCAAAATGAAATAATATTGCATGCACTCTTTCATTTTCTATACACTTCTAACTTGCAGAGTTATGTCAAACAGATGGCTTTCTGTATGGGATAGATCTGGCTATGAGACAAGCCTGTCATGATGATTGCTTCACGCATTCCTTCAACCAATCAAAGAAGTCAGTTTTCCTGCTTGGTGGCGATAGCAGAAAAGATTGCAAGGTTGATAAGGGTGATAGATCAGATGACAGTGACTTTCTTGTTCAGTGAATCCCTCATTTGTATTTTTGAAGTTTCAGATGCAAAGAAAGTGAGAATCGAAAAGAAGATACTGTCTTCATGAGTAATAATTAAAAGTAAGGTGAACGAAGCAAAAAGGGCTTGAGTGAATGAAAACTGTATGGCATAAACATGTAGGTTCGAGAACAATAAAGGGGGAGCTCACTTATCCATGGTAGTCAGGGTGATTTTTGATAGTGCAGCTGTCCTGCAATATTAATGAGTATTGCAGAATCATCCTCATCTCTTCCTGTTTTTTCAGAGGATTGTCAAGTTTTAGAAAAAGTTGGGCAAAGGGTATTGTGGAGGGTCTTGATTGATAACTCAAAGTATGGGTGAGAAAGTTCAAGTCAGAAATTAAGAGCAAAACAACCAAGATGAGGTGCAGTATAGCTGCAGAGACAACAAGTTTAATAAACAACAATGTGGTTTGCAAGGAGTTTTTGGCTGTGTAGTTGAAAATTTACTTCACAGTTATGTCTTTTGTAAAGCAACAAGCATTTTATATTACCTTTACAAGTAGATACGATTGGAGTCCACTCGTTGTTCTTTTCACACACTGACTTCAGTTTTTCTCCACTTAGGCAAGTATAAGTGACTTCAGACTTATATGTGGTGGAGTTACAGGATTTCACTGAACCAACAACATCTTTTGGAGGCCCACAGTCAATTTGTGAATAATCTGGAATTGAAAAGAGAAATTTAAACTAATGGTGCTTGTATGTTTAGAGATAGGTGAGAATAAGGAATTAAATAACATTACAATAAAGATAACGAATGAATCAAACTGAGAATTCTGCACTGGAATATAAAAATATACATAACAACATGCATGCCAATAAGTATTTATATTTTATTTGTTTGTATGTATATATGTATTTAGGTACGGATGCACAGATGCATGCATGCGTGTATGCATTTTTAATCATTTCCGTTTTTAATCATTTAAATTCTTCTTCTGAAGTAGGAGCTGGTTTCAGATAAAGATACAAAGATCCAGCATTGAAATGGAGACATTGTAAACAATATCACTAAAGTCTTGCATAGTTTTCCTGTTCTAGTAACAGACTGAATCTATAATGTGTGAGTCTCCTGGTTAATTTCTTTTTCTGGAAATCTAAGCTTTCTAGGCTGATAGGAATTTACTTACAAACCCAATTAATCCAATTTTTATTGGTATAAATGTAAATTTCTGATCTGGATATAGAGGCTAGAGGTTTTCACACAGTTGTCCATAGTTATCTTCTTTCTCTTTGATTTCCAAAGAGGTATTCACATCAACAGTACTTTCCCTCGTCTATCCCAAACAATATCCAGCCTGTTATACTAACATTTGACATGTTTTGATGGGAATATTTCACTAGTATTTTCGCAATTTTTTTGATTTCTATTAACTTACTTAAATTTGATTGATTAAAAACTGCATGTCCTTTGTTAAAATATTTATTGTATTATAAACCTTGATTTTCATATAGTTTTTATAACATAATAAATTAATAATTACAACAATAATAAAATCTTTTTAACATTATTCACTCAAGAACCTCTTCATATTCACATTTCGCTCAGTTCTTTATGTTTCTACTCTTACTTATCCTCTCCCACTCTGCTTTCTATGTTTGCTTACTCTCACTCCTACTTTTCTCCTCTCTATCAGTCATCCCCTCTTCCTATTATATCTATCTTTCTATCTGTTTGTCTCTCTCTTTGTCTTTCCCTCTGTCTCTTTTATTTGCTCTTCTCTCACACACTCTTCTGCTTTCTATATCTGTTTACTTTCTTTTCAACTTACTCTCCTTCCCTTTCTGCCAATTTTCTATCAATCTTCCTGTGTACCTACGAGTCCTCCCCTCTCTCTGTATCTATCTTCCTGTCTCATTCTCCGTTTTTCTCTCTCTCTTTTTCTGTCTTTTCGTTTGTGTTTCCCTCCTACTGCTGTAATTTCCTCTCTTTCTCTCTTATACTTCCTTCTGAACATGCTTTACTACCCTTTCTTTCTTGTCTACTCAGCCTATTGCTCTCTATCTCATAACACTAGAGAAGTTAAACAGCCCTCCAGATCATGTCTTCTCTCTGGTTATTCTTGTCTTTTCTTTCCAGTGATCATTGCTAGGTTGATTTTAATTAACATTATGTCTGAATTCTCATTAATTCATTAAACTAGTACTTTTATTCCTTTTCATTGGGCCCAATGGTAACATGAAGAACATGAACAGAGGAAGATGCAGTTGTTATTAGGTGTGACAATGTGGTTACTAGACCTGTTAGTAATAGCAGCTAGATTACCCTCAAATCACTACCTACTGTCTCTGAGAAAAGACACATTTGATGATATATTTCTAGAAATACTGCATCAGAAATACAAATGATTAGTAGAAGTTAGAAAGTCGTGGAAAATGTGATTTAGATGGAGTATGAAGCATAAGTTGGAATGTGCAATGGATGGTGAGCAGTAGGAGAAAAAGGTTGAATAAGCAAGAGAGAAAAGGTAGTCAAGGGTGTGTATTTGGAAGAGACTAGAACGAATGGTGGTATGCATAAGGCAGTAGGAAGTGGTGCAGTGTATGGGTAGGATTGCAGAGGCAGAATGGAAAACTGGGGGGAAATAGAGGCGGAAAACTTTGGGGATGAGGTGGCAGTAAAGACAGCGACTGAGAAAGGAAACATGACTAGAGAAGAGTGTTTTTTTGAAAACCAGTAAGGAAAGATTAATAAAAGGTTGAAAGCAATGGAAAGGAAGCATGGAAAGGTGTTTCTTTCAGCGGTGGTGAAGGTGGAGGCGGAAGGATTTCTTGTTAGGCATGGTGGAAAAAGGAAGAAAACAGGAGAGAAAAAGAAGGAAAAAGTTAAAAAGAAAACAAAATTAAAAAGAGAAACAAGGGAGAAGAGAAGAAAAAAAGAAAAAAGTAAAAGAGGAGAGAGTATGGCAAAGTATTAACGTACAGAATATATAAGTTCAGAAAGTTTAAAGAGTTCAAAAGTCATAATAAACTGGAGTGATTTACATCAACAAAAAAATCCAGAGAAATCCGTTAAGGTAGAGTCAGTAGATACAGAGGTACAGACGGACAGACAGACAGACAAACAGATAGATAAATAGACAGAAAGACTGACATTCAGACAGACAAATACATATATACATACACATATGACAATACATACCAACACACTGACATGCAAAAAAATGAAATGCAAACACCACTGACCTGGGTTAATGATGTAAACATCCCAACCCCACTGGTTGGGATGGAGAACATGAGTCAAGTGAGTCACATTACTTCGATCACAGAGCATATTTTTTTCATGGTACTCATAAGAATTACATCTTGGATTTTGGTAACAAGCTTGAGCACACTTCTTTAAGCTCACATTATTCAGTCGTTCAAAAGTATCCTCTCCTGGTATCATGGTGCTTTTAAATTTAATAATTTCATCATATGCTGGAGAAATATAAAAGAAAAAGACAAGAAATACGTTCTTAAACCCACAACATCTGTTGCAAAATTTGTTTCAAATACACAATTTATTATAAACAAATAATTGATCCACAAAATGACAACTTGAAAAGGATTCATGTGCACTATAAGCGCATCTTGAGATCATTTGTAAAGGTATTTCAAAACTTAAGTTTCACATAACACATTTATATAACCTCACTTCTAATGATGTATTTTCATAGGGTCAAAGTGATATTCAGTAGACCGTCGATGAATAAGTCTAGTTATGGCCATTAAATCATAAACAAAAGCACACTGTCAGAAGAGGGATGTACAAATGCATTATCTGCAACTGAATCATAAAGGTGAAGTTTAAAGTATGACTCATGTTATACCAGAATTTACATGAATTTTGAGAAGGATGTTTTATGCTAAAAACTGGTTTTGGGATGGGTTTGTTTTTATAATAAATTGTCCACAAGAAAAAAATTGACCCAGAAGTATTTCTAATATTTTATTTAAAATTTCAGATACATGATACTTCAATGTATTCATCTAATACTTTCAGTATATAAAGTAGTAGTAGTAGTAGTAGTAGTAGTAGTAGTAGTAGTAGTAGTAGTAGTAGTAGTAGTAGTGTTTCCTTAGAAAATGTAAAGTAATAATTGGATGGGGCATAGTAAGATACAATGTGGTATTACTAAAAAGAGTATAAGGATTCTGGAAGCTTAAGGATCCTTGGAAGCTTAAAGATTCTTTGATTAGTTCGAGATTTAGAGACATCCTACATGAAGCATATGATGAGAGGAGGAGGAGTAAAAGACTTGTAACATAGATGATAAATGGAAGTTCCTACAGGACAACTTGCTGAGTGCTGTAGACCAAATTCGTGGTTAGTGCATAGTCACATCCAGGCCTAGGGTGATGTGGTGCTGAAACAAGGTGGTTTACAAAGCCGGAAGGACTGGGAAGGAGTTACATCAGGCAGCTAGAAGGGAAGCTAGGAAGCAGGTATACTTAACTAAGGGTGGAGCAGAAAGGGAGGACTTAGCCAATGTCTTACTAAATGAGGCACAGAGGCTTGAAGTATTTTGGCTTGCAAGACAGTGTCCCGGGAAAAAATAGTGATGTTATGGAAGAGAAATGTGTTCCTATGGATGATGGATCACTTGCAGTTAGTAACTCAGCAAAGGAAGAGGCTGGGAAGCATTACTATGAAACGCTACTAGATGTAGAGCACGAATGGGAGAGCTTGCGCAAAGTGGATCCGATAAAGGGACCAGCAATCTCAATAGACAGTAGCATGGTATATAAAGGCATGAAGGATATGAATACCAGGAAAGCTTCCAGCTATATATATGTATATGTGTGTGTGTGTGTGTGTGTGTGTATGTATGTATGTGTGTGTGCGTATATATGTGGAAGCGCAATGGCCCAGTGGTTAGGGCAGCAGACTCGCAGTCATAGGATCGCAGTTGCGATTCTCAGACCGGGTGTTGTGAGTGTTTATTGAGCGAAAACACCAAATGGTCCATGAGGATATAATTACATATCTATGTATCTCTCTCTATATATATATATATATATATATATATTTACATATGTATGTATGTATATATATATATATATATATATATATATATATATATATATATATATATATACACATATATATATATACATATGTATGTATATAAATATATATATATATATATATATATACACACATATGTATGTATATAAATATATATATATATATACATATATATATATATATATATACATATGTATGTATATAAATATATATATTTACATATGTATGCATATAAATATATTTATTTACATATGTATGCATATAAATATATATATTTACATATGTATGCATATAAATATATATATATATATATATATATATAAGGTTGGTAGAAAATATTTTAGTGGGGAAACACACTGGATTGAAAGAGGGAGGATGAAACAACACAGAAAATTTGTTTTACAGGGTTTAACAGTATATTAGATCCATGATAATAATAAATTATTGAAGGTCGACAAAGTCTGTATGAGGATGTCCTCAAGGTATTTACAGTTGATAATATTGCTTTTTCTTTTTTAGCAACATGTCTATGCCTGCCTACTCATAGGTAAAACCGATAATGTGTTTACAAATATAATTGTCTATATACTATAAAGTACAAATGGATTCACAAATTTCAGGAAAAGAGGAAAGTCCAATAATAAAATTCAAAGATTAATTACATTGTATTCGTTGGTAATAATCTCTGCTTTTGTCTGATTTTATTTTCTTGGTGGAAGCTGCAGTTTCATATACTATGTAACAGTCTCCACCACTTTTAGTTATTTCAAATGCTATACAATTTGGCTCAGACAAACATTTTTCTCCACAAGCATCATCTGTGACACGTTTCTTGACCAATGTTTTCCCAGATACATCCAGAATTGCATCTGTGACTTTCACAAAACGCATCTCAGTGACTGGAATTCAAATAAGATTTAGATGAATGTAAAAGACAAAAAGAATAACAATAATAATAATTTCTAACTTAGAAAGGACAAAAATTTGAGGTAGGAGTTAATCAATAAAATATGGCCTCTATGCTTGACTATTATTTTAATTTATTGGCCCTGCAAGAGCAAAATTAACATCAGTAGGATTTGGTACTAGAAGTTGAAGTGCCAAAACAAATACCACCACACATTTTATCTGATGTTCTAATCATTCTGTAAGTGTATCACCTTTAACAACAAGAATAATTACAATTATTGTGGATAAAAACAATATTTATGATATTGGTTTCAGATACAAATGCAAGGTCACATATTTTGCATTGAGAATGCATATGAATAAATGAAACGCAGTACTTGGTTAGGGCTAGTTTTATCAACCTTTGAATAATGAAAGGTGAATATATTCAGATGGGCTTTGAATCCAGAATATAAAAGAAGGTAACTATATATGGCTAGTCACTGCAAGACATGACTTTACTGATTATGCAACATTTTGACCTGGGAACTAAATACGATTTCACTTTCATCATTTGGAGTGGAAAAATACACAACTTGGTATCAGAGTTGAAAGAAATACTTTATGATATGTATTCAGGCACTTCATGTATTCAGTTCAAATCCAGCCAGTGTCAATTTTGCCTCTCATTCTTGCAAATGTCAATAGCATAAAATAATAGTGAAGAACTGGAGTTGGTGATTCTCACTAAATGTCATCTATTTGTAGTAAAAGCTTTTCGTTTGGCGGCTTATAGGTAATGAAAACTAAACAAAATCTAAAACAAGTTCTCTCATTGACTGAAAATATTTGCAGCAGAGCTACATATTATGTAGTAATATATGAGTTGACCTAAACAGCAGTAAATATATCAATGAGGCCTCTAGCTTCGCTTTGATACACTCGCCTTGCTTTGATACATTAGCCCCGTTCTGAGTTACACAGTAGAATTTCTCAGTTCCTGCCAGGTTTTGGTCAAAGACACATGTGTTCGATGTAGCTCCACATGCAATTTCTCACATATGACTCACATGTGTATTCACCTTGAAACAATATATATGGTTCGTAAACGAAGATATTTTATCACATTCTCAAAACGATGCTTCTCATTACACACATGCATACATACTGTAAATCAAATATTATGTTACTTCTTTCAGTGCAAAAGCAAAAATCAAAATTTTCTTTGTATATAAACACACATTTTTTAATCATACTACAGGCTTCCACCACAAAAGGTGAACATAGAATAAATAATATATTTATACACAAAAGTGTCTTATAGTGATTCATACTAACTGTTTTATCATTTAATAACAAGCACTTGACCAACCAACAACAGCCGCTATAAAATCTTTCTCGATTTAAGCTTGAATTATTTTAAATGATATTTCAGAATGCTTCTAGAAATTTCCATGGGAAGTTACAAAAGCCATGATATTTTTCTGATTTTAGTTAGTGGATAGGATGCCTTTTGGAAGCTATGTCACTCACACTCACATACACTCCTTGTTGAATTTTGACATTCTTGTACTCATGATATAAGACGGTATACTTCTCAATAATGACTTTCATAAACCTAATCTCTTTCTCTCATGTAGTTTTGATGGACTTGATTAGCAATATGATTCCTGTCACTTCTTTACGGACAAACTTTTAGATGAAAACCTAGAAATAACATTCTAATATACGATATGTTTCAAGTTGCTTTCATTGATAAAAGGAGATTACAACTGATGTATTTACATGTAATTGCATATATCCTTGAAATAAAAAGAGAATTCATTTCTATATTTAAGAGATGAAGAATTATGTACATTATTTACATTTGACAGATATTTGTCCTCATCTTGTTTGTTGTTAACACGTTTCAGCTGATATGTGCTTCAGGCATCATCAGGTGACTTGGGGAAATTTTGAACCTCAGTTCTCATTCCTAAAGTATTTTTTTCAATGTTATTGTTATCATTATTATTCTTATTATTATTCAGTTCACTGCCAGGAATCGAAGTCGGAATCTTGGGTTGAGTAGCCTGTGCCCTTAACCACTACGCCATGGGCATATGGTGCAGTGGTTAAAAGCGCAGGGCTACTAACACCAACATTCCGAGTTGGATTCCAGGCAGTGACCTGAATAATAATAATAATCATAATGATAATAATAACATCCCCAAAAATACCTTAGGAATGAAAACCCAGGTTCGAAATTTCCCCAAGACACCTGATGAAGGCTGGAGGGTATATCAGGTGAAACATTCTTTTATCAGGAAACAAGATGAGAACAAATATCCATCAAATGTAAATAATGAAAATGGAATTCATTGAAACTGTTTCCGTAATTGATCTTTTTGACATTTCTCCACAAAAATGAATTTGACTATTCTTGTCATTCTTCCAACAGTAAGTTGCAAAAAGGAATTTGTTTAATCAAAAGACATATACACATCACACACCAAATATATTTAGTCAACTCAGCTATATTGTACCTGATGAATACATCCTCAAACCACTAAATCAATACGAAAACAACAAAATGGAAGTCAATCTACAACATATTGAAAATTATTTGCTTTTTTTTCTCAAATTAGAAAGACTCATCATTATTATTTGTATTATAATAATTTAGGATTATGGACTGCATGGAATATCACTTGAGCATCAGAAGTCTGTTTCAGAGAATTGCTGAATTCTATTAAAGAAAAACTCACTGCATTGTATTGATGATGACACAAAGTATGGATGAGAAAAGTCAAATGAGAAATTAGAGAAAAAAATTAGACGAACTGAGTTATAGCTGTGGACATAATAGTTTTGCTTAAAAACAATGGAATATTACGTAGAGTTCTATCTGTGGGCTTAAGAATTTGCTTCACATCTAAGCCTTGGACATGAAATTCAGTTGATGGAACCGCAATGGAAATTTCAGGAAGGGACAAGATTCCACTCTACTTGTGCTTGTTTGGCATGCATGAACCATCTGCCCTTTGAGTAACACTCACAAAGACAACACTCTTGCAAGCATTTGAAAAGGTCTCTGTGCTGACTATAACTTCTATCTTTTCCAACAGTGACTATCACAATGGAAATTGCCATGGACACAGCAATTCTTCCTCTGACAAAAACACTTAACAAAAAAAATAATAATAACGTAGATAGAAGCAACAAGTGAGAGACTCTTTACATTACCTTTACAGGTAGATGCTACTGGAGTCCACTTATTGTCGTCTTCACATGTCGATTTTAATGTTTCTCCTTCTGTACAAGTGTAGGTTACTTTAGATTTATAGGTAGTGCTTTTATAGGACTTTGAAGCACCAGCAATGTCTTTTGGTGGTCCACAATCAACTTTTGCAAAAACTGGAAATGACAAAAGAAATTGGTATCAATGGTGATTATAGGTTAGGAGGAGGATAAGGATGGGGAGATAATGACAAATTTAGAATAAAAGATATTGACTGTAACACACGACAGAAATAGGCATATATATGTATTTATGTATGTTAATGTTAAGTTTTATTTCAAGATTTCTTGCCAATAGACAAAGAGTCAGTTTCTAACCTAGATCCAAGACTCCTTCATTGGAACTTCAACATTAACAACTGGGTATTTTTGTTTCTATGTATGTATGTGTCTATGTATGTATATGTGCAGATTTGTATGTTTTGTTTTATGCATGTATCTGCATTTCAATTAGTTTAAATGCAGGTACATCATCTTGAAAAGTGGCAAAATTTTGTCAGTTGCAATCTGGTATTATTTTAGTAACAAATCAAACAGTTAAGATGCATTAAGAATTTCAATACTAGTGTTTATCCATAATGCTATTTCTTTTACACCAGTTAATTAAATTTACCTGCCCATAAAAGTCAAATTTACTCAGCAAGATCAGCTAAAATTACAAAATTATAAACCAGTGGTATATAAAGCACCCACTGACAAAATTGCAAATCTGCATGTACAAAGTTACAAACAAATATTGACAACAACCCTCTTGAACCTGAATAATTCAAAATAACAAACACATAAGCATTACTTTTGACATATTGATATGTACACTAAAGATGACTTTAGGTGATTTTTTTTTTCCTATTACACACATAGCACGGGCTCACTTGGTTGGGACTACACGTGTGTTACTTTGACATCATCATTCCATAAGATTTGTTTATGGGGAGAAAGATATTGAAAAATATCAATAGATGCATGAGTGAGAAAGAAACGAGGAGAGAGGTTTAAGATGTGCTAGAAACAACAGCCTGATTTCCCTTAAATTACTCTTTCACCTCTTGGATAATTAACAATTTTCTTTTAAACTGAAAATGTTTCTCTCACGAGTTTAAGTGCGTAGTGAAAAAAAACAAAAAAACAACCAAAATTGTTTCAGACTGGGGTGGCGGGAGTGAAAGGAAATAAATTTTCAAAATATTTTTCTTCTTTTCTGTGAAAAGATGCCTCCCATCATTCTGAAGACTTAGGTGAAAAACATTCGAAAATATCCACGTCAAAATGGAGAACTTCCAACATATATGGGCTGTCTGATCCGAAACTCCATTTTCCAGAAACTACCCCCACCCATCTGCCCACTTCCAAAAATTTTACCAACATATTTCTTTGCAATGTAAATACCATTTAGAAGGTATTTGTAAAAAATTTCATTAAAACATCCTATTTTCCAGAAAGTTATGAGGGGAAAAATGTCAGATCCTGTGAATTTTCTGAAACTCCTCTCTCCAACCCCTAAAAAAATTTCATTCCTACAAATCTTCACAGACACCCAATCTACAGGTTATAAGCAATGATATGGTGAAAATTTCATTAAAAAGTATCCATTTTTCTGGAAGTTATAAGGTAACACAGTCAGTGAGGTATTAAACTATAGATATGCTTTTTCAATGAAAGTTAACGTTAATGGATTAATGTTAACTTCTGTTAAATTTGCAATGAATTAATGGTTTAACAATGAACAAAGTTAACTTTTCGATTAACAATGCCCACCACTGTATGTATGTATATATATATATGTGTGTGTATGTGTGTATATACTTTCACTTCAATGATAGGTTGTTGTTGTTGAGAGATAAATACAGTGAGAGAGACAGAGAGAGTGTATGCATGAAATATAAACAGATGTCGCTATATTAATTAGCAAGCTTTCATTGAGAGCAAGAATAAGACATACAAGATATAGCGTACTAGTATCTAAAAACAAAAATCAAGCGACTTGATGCGCAGTTATTCTAATCAGAGGGACCTTCAGCTGTGAAGGGGCGTCCAGAAAACTGGCAAATACGATATAATATTATTAATAATTTAGCCTTAAAAAGTGTGGAAATGTATATATTACCATGGAAAATGCCATGAAACATCACGGACGATATTTACAATTCCACAAATATGTGGTGGTTACTGCAAACAATTATCAGTTCCATGAATAACCAGGACTGCAAATACTGAACCACAAATAAGCAGGGGTACACTGTATATACTATATTCCCACAGATGCATACATGTAAATACACACAGACTTAAGAAAATATAAATAAAACAGAAATACTCTACTGACCTGAGCTAATGAGATAGACATCCCAATCTCCAGTGTTGGGTTTAAGTTCACCAGTCAATTGTGTCACATTGCTTAGACCACACAGTTTATCCTTCTCATTGTACTCATAAGAATTACATCCTTCATATTCTTGACAAGCTTCATTACACTCATTTAAGGTTTTATCTTGAAGCTGTTCTAAACTATCCTTCTTTGGTATGCTAACTTTCTTAAGCTTCAAAAGCGTGTCAGCTGGAGAAAGAAATAGAAACAAGAAATACAGTTTATACTCATACACACATAATAAATATTTTAAAGCAAGCAGGGTATAATTTTGCAAATGGACAATTTATTATCAACAAATAATTGATTCACAAAAGGACACGCTAATCAGAATGCATAAAAGTAGTAGAACATTTTCAGACTTATTTGAAACCTTGTCTCAATAATTAGGCTTCAGACAATGCGTTTGAACATCTCTCTTCTAATGGTGTAATTTTGTCGGGTCAATACCCCACTAAACTGGTAGTTCACCAACGTATCAAGTGTTGTTATGGCCATTCAATTTTAAAAGAAAACACACCAATGGGGAGAGGGATGTACAAATCGATATTTTACAACCTAAGCTCTGAGGTAAAGTCCGAAGCATGTCTCATAATATACTAGAATTCACATTACTTCTGAAAAGGGAGTCTTATGTTGGAAAAACTATTTTGTGGATAGATTTGCTTGTCCCTGTATACAACAAATCACAAGTTAGTTTTCTCAAATTTTATTCAAAACTTCAATTAGTTGTACTTCTAATTATCTAATATTTTTAAAATATCTAAGAAATAATAATAATGATGATGATGTGTTATGATGATTAATAATAATAATAATCCTTTCCCCTATAGGCACATGACCTAAACTTTGGGGGAGGGGATATTTGATTACATTGACCCTAGTGCACCACTGGCAATTATTTTATCGACACCAAAAGGATGAAAAGGCATAACGATATATAAAGGATATGCTCTTAAGCATTTTGCGCAGTGTGCTAACAGTTCTATTTTTTCTTTTTTTTGCAGCAATGTCTTTATGACTGTCCATATTAGTAACTTTCTCAATATCTATAAAGAGATGGTTGTCTATATACTATGAAGCAGGAATGGAATCAGAAATATCAGACAAAAAATTAGAAAAGATAATTCCAATAATAAAATACAAAGAAATAATTACATTTTACTCGTTGGTAGTAATCTCTGCTTTGGTCTGTTTTTATTTTTGAGGAAGTTGCAGTTTTTTTTAATAAGTAACAGAGTCCACTTGCTTTTGTCATTTCAAATGATACACAACTTTTGTCAGATAAACATTTTTCAGCACATGCATCTGCTGTTACTTTTTTCTTACTCCATAATGTTTTCTCAGTTACATCCAGAGCTGCATTTTTTACTTTCACAAAATGGATTTGAATATCTAGAGTGTAAATATAATTGAGAAGAATGAAAAATAACAACAACACTATAAATTTCTGACATACAAAGAATGCCAAAAGTTTGAGGCAGGAGATAATTAATTTATCCACATTTTTCTCTCCACCCTTGCAAAACTGGGGTGGCCATGTATTTCCTCTATAGAAAGATACTTGTACTTGCCCCTTTGTCACACTTTTGCCTAGACCACCTAACATAATGCTATTCCTGCTCCCTCAAGTACAGATCCACATAGTGGAGAAGCTGTTCCTATTCCTCACTTTACTTTGTCTTTCAAGTTGTTTACTGACCTCACTAATGCCAGTTTCATGAAAAAAAGCACCACCCAGTACACACTGTAAAGTGGTTGGTGCTAGAAAGTGCATCAAGCAACAGAAACCATGCCAAAGGTGACATCTGAGTCTCATGCAATCCTGTGACTGTCCAACCCAGGTTAGCTTGGAAAATGAGCATTAGATGATGAGGAGAGGAGGATGGGGATGGGGAGGGGAGGAGGACAAGTACACTTAATGTGCATTTCTTTGCCAATCTTTTTCTAACCAATCTTTTTAGCCAATCTTTTTCTAACAAAAAAATTTAATGCAAAAATCAAATATTCATAGACAGACCAAGACAACAGGAGAGAAAATATTTACATTACCTTTACAAGCAGAAGCTACTGGAGTCCATTTGTTGTCCTTTCCACATGTTGACTTTAGTTTTTCTCCCTTTGGGCAAGTATAGGTCACTTCAGATTTATAGGTGGTGGTTTTATATGACTTCAATGCATTATCAACATCTTCTGGAGTTCCACATTTTATTTGCGCATAATCTGTAATTGAAAACTGTGATGTTTACCAATGCTGCATATGTATGAGGTGGGAGAGAATGGGGAGATATATATATAGAATAAAAGATACTTAGTAGGACATGGGTCACAGAGAGATGCTGTCATTTGCATTTCTTTGATTCTGTGATTGGATATTTATGTGAAGAGTGGGGCTGAGTTATCAACTAATCACCACCTAGTTGTCTGCAACTTGAGACTACAATAGACAGAACTCACAAAACTAGTAAGACCAGGTGACTTACTAAATAAAGTGGGAAGCTCTGTTGGATGATGGGATTAGAAGCAAATATGTAGACACTATTGTATAGAAATTCAGAGACCTTCCTGAAGAAAATGAGGATGTCAAAATAGTGTAGAGAATGTTTTGCACAGCAGTGTGTAACATGTAAAGGATAGCAACTTGGAGTGGCGCCAAGAGGTAAAAGAACTCCCTGGTTTAACCAGGAATTCCAAGAGTAATATACCAGCTCCAGCATTTAATCTGCAGAAAAGGGGAGTTTGATCTAAGAACCAAACTTGTTTTTAATTTGGGCATCATGCCTCTCTTCCCCGGCGTTTATGAATGTTGGCTAATGAATAATAGGGTACCATTGAGAAGTAGAAGAAATTTGTTGTCCCACTATAGATTTTTAGAATGACATTAATAAACAGCTTATATAACTCAGGGTTGTTCGACGAGTGACAGGGAGGAGAGAGGTTGTGAAGATGAGTGAACTGGGTAGGAGAGAGAAAGAGCAGGAGTATGTAGAGAAACTGAGAGGTGAATATGAATAGGTGAAGAAATGGGAGGTAGGAGATGTGGAGGAGGACTGGGAGGCTTTTAGGGAGGCAGTGATTGTAGGTCATGGGGTTTCTTGACAGGCCTTAAAAGTACTACTTTATTAGTAGGATTGTATCATCATCGTCCTCAATATCATTCTTTATAAATATATGCCATGTGCTCTCATATTTTTCTTTTTACTCATTTGATTCTATATAACACACCATACAATATGTCTATGTATGTATCATCAACCTTGACTGCCACACTGGTGGCAATTAATAGAAATCATTATTATTATTCTTACAATAAGAATCATTATAACATTGGAAGAAATCCTTTTCACTATGTGTTCAGGCCATTTATGCTCTGAGTTGAAATCCAGAAAATGTCAACTTTACCTTTTATCCATTCAGGGATTGGTATAATACAGTACCATTCAAGTACTGAAACCAGTGGTAAAGACTAAACTCCTGCCATCAAAAATTCCTATTCCTATTCATAAATCAGAAAGAGTTATAATTGTTAGTTGTATATAAGATGGTAAGCTAGTTTAACTGTTACCACACCAGACAAAATGCTTAACAGTATTGCTTCTAGCTTTATATTTGGAGTTCAAGAGCTTCAATTTGTCTTTCAACCTTTTTGGGATTGATAAAATAAGTTGTAGATGAACACAGGTATCGATGTAATTGATTAAACCCCCTCTACTAAAAATTCAGGCCCTGGGCAGATAGCAGATGTGATTATTAGTTGCACTTATAATAACTGAGGTTGGTGGATTAGAAGAATCATTAGTGCACTGGAACGCTATTTCAAAGTATTTCCTTAATTATAGTGAGACTTGAGGCATTATACTGCACAGGGTTTTGGATGATGACACATGGTACAAGTGGAAAAGGTCAAGTTAGAAATTTAGTGAAGATGTGAATAAAAATACTTAGGTATAATATTGAGATTAAGAAGTTTACTTCAAAAGCCTGTGGTACTGAGTGGGAACACGGTCATTATCATCATCATCATCATTTAGTATCCAGTTTCCATGCTGGTATGTATAGGACAGTCTAATAGAAACAAACAAATCAGAAGACTACACCAAATTCTTCTGCCGACTGTTTTGGCATGGTCTCTGTAGTTGGACGATCTTGCTAATGTCAACCACTTTACAAAGTGTACTGGATGATTTATGTATTGCACCAGCAGATTGAGGCCAGCAAATAACTTGAAGGATAAGACCCCCTCAACTGGATCTTTCATTAGAAGAGAGACATGTCTTCCTTTGATGAAGGAGAGAAAACAGAGAAAAAGATGATGAAAATGTGACAGAGAGGGAGGTAGGACCTGTACACCCAAGTTACAGGGTGGTGTTTATAGTGAAGCGGATTGGGGATTGGAGAGGGCAGGAAGGTGGGTGAGTCACAAGATTTTGAAAACACAGTGGGAGCTAGAAGTGCAAGGCATATGAAGGAAGCAGTTTGCATGCAGGTAGTCATGGGGATATGTGAGAAGGACGAAAGGTGGGAGGGACGATGGTAGAAGAGGGAATAGTCATGTGCTTAAAAATATGCTTCACAGCTACAAAACATTTGGTAGATGGAATCTGTGTAGAACCCTACTGTTGGGAACAAGCTTCTACATTTCCACTGTTTGGTTGGCAGACTTTAATCCATCACCTAATTTAATACCTGGCCCATGGGTACAATTACTGATGTTCACCCTGTTGCAAGCATTTGGGGAGGACTTGTGGGCTGACACAACTAGATTCGTCTCTTCCTCCCACATGCCACAAACACAGTGGAGATTGTCATGGAATCAACCAGACTTTCCCTGACAAATCCATTTAACATACAAAATTACACAGACGGTGACAAGAGAGAAACTATTTACATTACCATTACAAACAGATGCTATAGGAGTCCATTTATTGTCCTTTTCACATTCTGACTTTAGTTGTTCTCCATTTGAGCAAATATAGATCACTTCAGATTCATAGGTGGTGGCATTGTACAACTTGAATGCACCAACAACATCTTTTGGAGTTCCACAATCAATCTTTGAGTAAACTGGAAATGATAACAGGAACAAATATTGATGCTGCATGTGTGTTTGGAGGAAGGTGAAAATGAGGATATGACAATGTTACAATGAAATATATAGAGTGAAATAAATGGAAGAAATTTGCACACAGATATAACCCATGCACATAAGTGTGTTTATATGTATGTCATTATTCAGTTATTTTCAAAGATTTCTTGCCTATAGAGAAAGAGCCAGTTGCTAAACTAGACACAAGACTCCTTCATTAGAACTTCAACATCAATAGGGCATTTTTGCATGTATGCATGTGTGTGTGTGCAGTATTTTGAGACAGTACATGTGCAGGTTTGTATGCTTTATTTTATGTATGCATTCTCATGCATATATTTGTATGCCTAGACATACACAAAAATATATGCTTAAATGGTAAATGTCTGAAAAGCTTTCTAAATTTTTACAGTTCCACTTATGGCTTCGATCTGTAGTCTTTGAATAAGCTTTCATTGTTCAGGTTTTGAGAAGCCTAATTTCTCAAGATTCGTACTTAGGCAGTGTGTTAAGTATGAATGCATGCATGCATTATGTATTATAAATCTTCCACAGAGGAAGGAGCTGGTTTCCAACAAAGATACAAAGACAAATTCACATTTGGAACTTGGGAAAAGTCTTGCATATTTTTACTGTTCCACTCACAGATTACATTTGTAATGTAAGAGTCAGTTGGTCAATTTCTTTCTCTCAAAATCCCAGTTTATCTAAATTCTCCTTTAAGCATTTACTAACAAAACCTAGTGCTCAAATCATTATTGGTATGAATGTGAATTGATAGTCTGCATATAGGAGCTGGAGGTTTCGAAGCTGTCATCCATAGATACCCTCTTTCTCTTTGATTTTCAAAGAGATAGTTATATTTGAAGGGCCACTGACCTCTATGATGGTTCATACAAGTGAAATGTTCTTATGTAGCAAGGAAGAAACATTTTATCAGGTTTAAGGAGGAATAGAGGTCCCCTGTGAGAGATGTAGCGAAAAGGTAACATGAGTGAGACGCCCATTTGTACACACACACATACACATATACACACACACCCACCAACATAAACATACACACCATACATACCCACCAATAGGCACACATAATACAAACCCAGTGCTACCAGAAATCAGTTGTACAGTAAAGGGCAAGTCTTCTTAAAAACCACATATTGCTAAACATTGCAGTACTCTGTCATCTCTTCTTTGAGATTCAGTGTCCTGAGGTCAGCCATCAGTACTCCATCCCATGTCTTCCTGCATCTCCCTCATCCACAAACTCTACCCATCTTTAGTCATCCATATGCATAGCATGTCCATACAAGCACAGTCTTCTTTCTTGCACACTACATCTGATTTCTCTTTAAACCCAGTTTTGCATTCAGTACATTTATACTACGTCATATATGCACACGTTTGCATAGTGAATAGAGCATGCTCGATTCATTTCTTTCTAGTCTTCTCATGTCTTCTGAGATCAAAGCCCATGTCTCATAACCATGCAGCATTGCCACACACACACACACACACACATGCAAATACAAGAACACATGCATACAATAAAATGAAATTAGTCTGCTGACCAGGGTTAGTTATGTACACATCCACATGTTTTTTGCTGGGTTTAAGTTCATCAGTCCACTGAGTCACATTACTCAGAACACATAATTTACTTTCCTCATTGTACTGGTAAGATTTACATCCATGATGTCTGTTGCATTCTTCATTACATTCATTTAAGGTCTTGTTCTTACGCTGTCCTAAAATATCCCCCACTGGAATGCTAACTTTTTCAATCATGAAATGTTCATCATTGGCTAAAAGAAAAAGAAGAATACATTTTATATGCTGGCATGTACATTCATATACCCACACATGTGCATTATACACCGACAACTGATTCACAAAATTATCCACAAGTTACAAAACAATTCACCTGAGTCTTAGAACATCCTTAAGACTCATTTTCAAACTCGTCTCAATTTCTAGGTTGCAGACAATTCTTTGTACATCACCAACCTGATAGTGTGCTTTTGTAGGGTAAAAACTTCCTTTAACACGTGATCAACTAAGATGTCTGTTGTTATAACCATACAATCTTAAACAAGAGCACATCATCAGGAGAAGGACGTCTAAATGGATTATCCAAAATAAAAACATTCAGGCAAAGGTTTCAATATAACTCATGATGCAATCTGATTCTGCTACCAGGGGAACTTTCCAGAATTCTTATGAAGGTGTCTATTCTCCTTGTTAAGTTTTATATAGGTTATTATTTGCTGGATACATAAATTCTAAGATAATGTCCACTTAGTGGAATATAGATTAGTAGTAATCTTAATGTTTAAATCAAATTCTTTGAAGATACCTGTTAAGTTCTTAAATCTCTTTATGGCATGGCTGTTCAAATTAGTTGAAACTGTCTCTGTACAAAACTTATCTGTGAACAAGTTTCAACTTCTTGAGGGGGCCCAGAGTAAATATTGCAGTAATATCCCTCATTCCAACCAAGATGCAGTTCCTCATAGTTATACAGAGAAATAGCTGAACTTCCGTTTTGGCCCAAAAGGTTTATCATGATAATAATTACATACTTAATATTGAGATTAATAAACCTAGTGAATTTTCCCTTATGTCTATTATTTCGAGGTTGAAGGATTTCAAAAAGAATACACAAAATCTTTAAGAGCAAACTGACTGAATTTGTTGGCTCTTATGCATTTAGTGCAATGGAACTAATATGAATAAAAACCTGTATAAGGGGAAATAATTTTGAGTCCTAGTAAAGTTTCTCTAATTCTAGCAACATGAGAAGATGTACTTTCTTCATGTGGTATAATGGTCGGTGATAGAAAGGGCATCTAGCCATAACAACCATGTCAAAATATACAAAATACATGACTATGTAGATTATCATTTCTTTCTCCGTTATTTTGTATATCGTGTTATGTAAAACATAACATCCCTTGTGAAACACAGTGCTGTACCAGCAATAAGTCATGTCAAAATAGGCAAATGAATAGAAACTCATTACTGAAATTGTTAAGAACAACAGTTTCATGTCTGATGTAAAATAAGAAACAAACAACTGGTAATATATAGAAAAGTATTCCAGTTGAACAAATGCTGTATCAGAATGTTTTAACAATGTACACAGTTCACTCTTCTTTCTTTTTCTCAAGAAGATGTTTATGTCTCCTCCTCATTGGTAAACCTCTCAATGTTCTCACAGAAATAGTTATCTATATATTATTAAGTGCAAATGGAATCACAAAATTCAGAACAAAAGAAACAGAGGAGCCCAATAATAAAATATAAATAATAATTACGTTTCCCTCGTTGGTAGTAATCAGTGCCTTTGGCTGACTTTAATTGCTTGGAAGAAGCTGCACTTTTCCTTGATAAGTAACATTGTCCACTTCTTTTATTTATTTCAAATGATAAACAATCTTTGTCAGACAGACATTTTTTTTTACAGGCTGCTGCTGTTACATTTTTCTTAGGCCACAAAATTTTCCCAGATACATCCAGAATTGCATCTTTTACTTTCAAGAAATGGATCTCAGCAGCTGAAATTAAAGTAAAATTTAGATCAATGTAAACTAATAACAGTAATATTTTCTAACATAGAATGAATGCCAAAGCTTTGATGTCAGAACTGGCTGATTAGAATAGGCCTTGACTGGCAGCATTTTTACTTATTGGCCTCAGAATTATGAAGTTGTCAAAAGCCAGATTTGAACCCAGAAGTTCAAGAGCCAAAATAAATATCACAAAATATTATGTCTGATGCTCAAATGATTTTTGTCAATACTTCGCCTTCAACAACAAGAATAGTTATAATCACCATCAATGGTAACAAAGTCATACATTTTGCAGTGTGGAGGATACATGAAAATGAATGAAATTTAGTACTTGACTAATACAGTTCTACCAACCTCAGGAGTAAGAAATGTGAAGTACCCACTGGTGGGATTTGAATCCAGAATGAAAAAGAATGTAACTAAATATGGCTAGTCTAGTCATGACAAGAAACATCATTCTACTGATTGTGTAACCTTTTCCTTAGGAAAACAAAAATACTTTTATTTTGATCACCTCCTCCAATGACTGTTCCTTCTCAAAAGATTTTTGTCTTGCAAGTTACTTGGTGACCCTGTCAGTGCAAGTGCCACTTAAAAAGCATCCAATCCACACTGTAAAGTGGTTGGCATTTGGAAGGGTATGCAGCTGGAAAAACCTTGCCAAAACTGATCTCGCCTGTGCTTGCGCCAAGAAAGAAGCACTAAGTCCACTCTGCTGGGTGGTTCCTGTTAGTAAGGACATCCAGCTGTTAAAAAATCTTGCCAAAACAGTCACAGAAGATTGATACAGGCTTCTGCTTGGCTGGTTCCTGTGAAACCATTCTACCCATGCTAGCATGGACAGTGGACGTTAAAGGATGATCTTCACCAAGATGATTGACATAAGTATGTAGCCACTGTGGTACCTGATATTCATCCTCTTTGGTATTCTAAAAGAGGATTTATGGTTGCTCAGACATTGCTTAAAGGGACCATTAGTTGAACTGACATATTTCCATGTCTGTGCACTGTGTGTGCTGTAACTACCGATGTTTCAGTATATTCAGTCTTAATATCATTGTTGTTGTTGCCAACCTAGCTGTTGATACTGCTGTCTCTGTTGATTGATGTACTGTTGCTGCCACTGCCAGTCTTGTGTGATTGTATGTATGTGTGTGTGTATGTGTGTGTGTGTGTGTGTGTGTGTGTGTGTGTGCGTGTGTGTGCGTCAATATATATAAACTTAATAAACTTAACACAAAAAGAGAGACAAATTTTCATAGGCAAGAGCAACAAGAGAGAACGTATTTACATTACCTTTACAACCAGATGACAATGGGGCCCATTCACTGTCCTCCTTACATTCTGATTTTAATTTTTCTCCTTCTGCACATGTATAGATCACTTCAGATTTATAGGTGGTGGCATTGTAAGATTTTGATGCACCAACAATGTCTTTTGGACGTCCGCAGTCAGTTATTGTGAAAGCTGGAAGTGATCAGAGAAATTGAGATCAATGGTTACTATATGTGAGAAGGAGGGTGAATATGAGAAGATAAGGACAAATTTGAAATAAAATATATTGACTGAGACAAACAGATGAAATATGTACACAGATATAAACAGATACATAAATGAATGTTTATGTGTGTGTGTGTATGAAGGCACGTGGCCTAGTGGTCCGGCTGCTGCGCACATGATCACTAAGATCATGGCTTTGATTCCCAGACCAGGCAGCATGTTGTGTTCTTGAGCAAAACAATTCGTTTCGTGTCACTCCAGTCCCCTTTTAATCAAGAGAGAGTGGTAGCCTAGTCACCTAACCAGTGGGGTGGAATCATGTGATGGCTAAACTGATGCAAAGTGACCAGTGATGAGTAACACCGGATAGACTAGCCAATGCGAATGGATGCTGACAGCTCCATAAGAAAGTCCCAATCTTTCGAAGTGGATGCAACAACATATCCCAGAATGGAACTGCTGCATTAAATATTTCCTTTTTACAAATGTTCAGA
This sequence comes from Octopus bimaculoides, assembly GCF_046866305.1. Lineage (NCBI taxonomy): Eukaryota > Metazoa > Mollusca > Cephalopoda > Octopoda > Octopodidae > Octopus > Octopus bimaculoides. Next base: position 89,554,704 of record NC_142937.1, on the reverse strand, counting down.
CTCTATCAGAAAACAATAATAAATAAACATAGAGGGAGACAAATTTATTATTAAATATAGATGCTGCATGAATAGTTGACAATGTTTTTCACTTGAGAGAAATTTGGATATATATGCACAGATACACATGGACATATTCACATGTTGCTTGGATATATAGAATATATCATTCCCTTATATATATTTATATCTATGCACAAGTAAATATGTTTGTATGTGTACATATGAGTAAATATTTATGTGCATATGTGTGTGCTTGAGTAACTTATAAAGACTTCAATTTTTATCAGTGAAAATATTAATTATGTTTTCTGTATTTTATAAATATCACACTCATTCATACACATACACACACATTCATGTATTAATCTATAAGATTGTTAAACAATCTAACTAAATATATATATATATGTGTGTGTATATATATATATATATACATATATATATATATATATATATATATATATGTATATATATATATATATATATATATATATATATATATATATATATATATATATATATGATGAATTTGTGTGTTGTAAACAACAATGATGCATGTGTCTTTTGAGGCCAGATGGTACTTTGCAAATCTTTTGGCAAATGAAACAGGTTGACGACTTAGTTTATTTGAGTGCTTGTGGCTCATTCTTGCCTGCTTTATTTTATTCCACAAAACCATAATGACAGGCAAGGTTTCCATTTAGAGTTCACTTTGTTCAAATCTTTTAACTGCGGAGAAGCAGAACTGGTGTCAGGCCCTGCTCTCTGATGCTTTGTTTTCTCAGGAAGAAAAGGGAATGTTGCACTGCTTCAGATTGTCTTTTAGCTTGTCTTTGAAGCACAATAGTAGCCTCCTAACTAACCTTCCTGTTCAGAATTAGCCAAAGAGATGTGGCTTCAGAATTCTGATATCACTCATACGCGAGGGATGACCTGACTAACCTGTATTTTGATGATGAGGATGGTTTCAATGCCTGAGATATATATATATAAAATCTGCCAAAACTGACACAACATACACATATACATATAAGTACACACTGACGGACACGATAAGTTATATGAAAACACTCTACAGACCTGGGTTACTCAAGTATACATCCCAACTGCCATTATTGGGTTTCAAGTTAGCAGTCATCTGAGTTACATTGCTCAGATCACACAATTTCGCATTCTCATTGTACTGATAAGAATTACATCCCAGATACTGATAGCAAGCTTCATTACACTTCTTTAAGTTCACATTTCTAAGCCTTCCAATATTATCCTTCTCTTGTATGCTAACTTTTTTAATCTGCAAAGGCTTGTCAGCTGAAAAAAGAAGAAGAAAACAAGAAATACATTTTATACTCACAAGTGTGGGTTTGTGGTAAGAAGTTTGCTTCTTAACCACATGACAATATTTTAGGTTCTCTTCCATTATGTGACACTCTGAGCAAGTGCCTTCTACTATATCTTTAGGCCAACCAAAGCCATATGAGTGGATTTGGTAGACAGAAACTGAAAGTCCACTGTGTGTGTGTGTATGTGTGTGTGTTAGTGTGTGTGTGTGTGTGAGAGTGAGAGACAGACAGACAGATAATCTTTATCTTTGTGTTTATGTCCCTGTAACTTAGCAGTTTTGCAAAAGAAACTGTCATCAAAAGTTCCAAGCTTTTAAAAATGTAACTAATGGGGTTAATTCATCTATCTAAAATTCTTTAGGACAGTGTCCTAGTATGGCTGCAGTCTGAAGTAATGTTCATTTAGTTAAAATGTTAGGTCTTTAAGATTCCATTTGAGTTTTTCTTTATATGTTCATGGTAAGGCCATTAACATTACTTAGAATTGTGAGGCAATTGTCCCTGTATAAACCTGATCTGTCAATGCGATTAAACCTCCTGTTGGTGACCAGAATAAAGATTGCAATGAGGCCTACAACTTCAGCCCAGTTGAAGGTCCTCATAGATATACATATGGAAATGGCTTGCCTTCATTTTGACTGAAAAAAATTCCCGTTACAGTATTGAAATCCTAGTATTCGTGAGTCTTCTAACTTTTTGATCACTAAACTTAGTGAATTTCTGTTGGTGTTCTGTGTTTCAAGAAGGAAATATTTCAGCAGCAAACAACAACATCATTGAAATAAAACTGAGTTAATTTCTTGGATATTTTGTTCTCACAAATCATAAATTGGAACTTAATTTATATTGAGAAGCTTCTTTACTCACAGCAAACAATTTCTCTACTTCTAGTGGCATGATAAAACGCACTCTCTTCATGTGTATAATGGTTGGTAATAGAAAGGAATCCTGCCATAATAACCATGCCAAAATATAAGAGATACACGACCACATAGTTTGGCATAACCCTTTCTGTAATTTATGTATATCAGATTAGGTACGACAGCTCCTAATCTTGAGGCACTATGCAGTAATAGCATTAAACCACACCTACATATGGAAATAAAGAGAAAGCAGTTGATAACATTACTGCTAATGCTATTATGACCTCCACTGTCACTGCTGCTGCTGCCATTACTACTGTCCAGAAAACAAAAGCTTCTTTCCTCTATAAAGAAAATTAATCAAAAGCATGCATTTATGTGTTCAAAGTGAACAAAACCTGTATTAGAATGCCATGACGGTATTCACAGTTCTTAATACTGCATATTTCTAGAATATGTTTATGTCTGTTGTTTGTGTCAGAGTATATAGACAACTATTTGTGACACAAATTGTTGTCTATATACTCTGAAGTACAAATGGAAACATGAGTTCAGAAAGAGGAAAATAAAATCCAATAATAAAATACAAAATATAATTACATTTTACTCGTTGGTAGTAATCTCTGCTTTTGTCTGTTTTTATTTTCTTGGAGGAAGCTGCAGTTTGTTTTGATAAGTAACATTTACCACTTCCTTTAGTTATTTCAAATGATAAACAATTTTCATCAGAAAAACATCTTTCTGCACAAGCATCTGCTGTTATTGCATTCTTACTCAATGTTTTCTCAGTTACATCCAGAGCTGCATCTTTTATTTTCACAAAATAGATCCGAGAATCTAGAGTTAAAAAATAAAATTTAACACAATGAAATATAACATTAACAACAACAATAAATTGCAATAAAGAAGCAAAGCCAAAATTTAGAGGTGGAATAAGTCTATTGGGTTGGTCTCTATTGACCCAAGAAGAGCAAAGTTAGCATCAGCAGGATTTATGCTCAAAAGTAAAATAGCCAGAACACATTCCACAACACATTTTGTCTGGTGCTCAAATGACTTTGTCGATCTATCACCCTTCACAACAAGAATACAAAAATGTAATGATTGTTGAAGTAACCAATATTGAAGATACACACTCTGCAGTGAAGGTACATGACAATATATCAACCTCAGTATATGACCAATGCCCATTTCATCAACCTCAGAAGTATGAAAGGTGAAATATAGTCTCTTGTGATTTCAAGCCAGCATGTAAATGGATGACACCAACTATACTTAGTTATGACAAGGACTATAACTCATCACTTAACTGATCTTGCAACGTTTCACCTTATAGAACAAAAGTAACTTCACTTTCATCATTTAGTGAAGAAATCAAAATAAATTTGTAAATATAGGCACTCACAACTTAATGTATTGAGCTAAGAAGTTCTAAATCAAAATTGTACTTTTACTGAGATGAAGAAAAAGCTTGTCATTTATGAATCTCATGACCAAAATAAGTCGTTAACATAATGATTTCAGCACCACCAAGCGTGAAATTTCAATTAAATATAATATTGCTGTTCAGTCAACAGCTAATTTTTAATATACATTTTTACCATGAAGCAAGTTGGCCTGTGTATTTTGCCCCTCGCTGTTCATTTAATAAAAAACACACATAGAGTAGAGTGAGTCCATTAACTAAGTTTGGTTTGCAAGTTAATTCAGTTCACTTTATATAGAGAGTTGGAGCTCTTAAGAAAGACATGAATATCACACAATTTCATTGATTTCTCTAATTGTGTTTGGCCATGTGTCTAAACAATGAATATATTACAAAGTAGTACTTTTATTTTTCAGTAAAGTAGTTATGACAGAAAAAAAATTAAGCTGTGTCGTGGGATTCTAGGGCTACCCTCCCTTGTAAACCTGTGACATTAACATAGACCATGCCCAGCTTGAGTATGTAAGTGTTTATTATTGTAATAAATATATTAACACTGAACCAACTGTTGTCCACCATGTTTGCCATGATCATCTGAAGGACCAGATGGTTGTGGTGAACCAGATAACAGTATTTCCTGGGGGATAACTTAGATCCGTTAGGCTTCAATATTAAGAATTTTTAGTTAAAAGAATTCACCCCAGTACTTATACTTTTTTGTCTACCAAATCCATTCAGAAGTCTTTGGTTGGCCTGAGGCTATAGAACAAGACACTTTTCAACACAGCAAGACTGAACCTGGGATTATGTGGTTGGGAAGCATGCTTCTTAGCATACAGTCACACCTACATACAACATGTTAGACTTATAAGCAAAATTTCCTTCAATCACACTCAAAAGCCTTAAAAAGACTAGAACGCACATCTCATTTAATGCTAGGTCAAAACTGACTTGAGCAATGGGATATGTAGGTGTTCCATTCTAACAATCTATTGATACTCTCAGGGTTGCTCTGAGCAGCAATGAAAATAAAATGACAATTCTTTTTTCAATGCTTTTTGTCAGGGAATTCTATGGACAATAATCTGAAGTCTTTGGCTCAGCAGTGCTACAAAAGGGCTACACTGGCCCGAAATAAAATCAACAGTCATAAAATTGCATCAGATAAGACTGTTCCAAATACTGATGGCAAAATGAAATAATATTGCATGCACTCTTTCATTTTCTATACACTTCTAACTTGCAGAGTTATGTCAAACAGATGGCTTTCTGTATGGGATAGATCTGGCTATGAGACAAGCCTGTTATGATGATTGCTTCACGCATTCCTTCAACCAATCAAAGAAGTCAGTTTTCCTGCTTGGTGGCGATAGCAGAAAATACTGCAAGGTGGAATAAGGGTGATAGATCAGATGACAGTGACTTTCTTGTTCAGTGAATCCCTCATTTGTATTTTTGAAGTTTCAGATGCAAAGAAAGTGAGAATCGAAAGGAAGATACTGTCTTCATGAGTAATAATTAAAAGTAAGGTGAACGAAGCAAAAAGGGCTTGAGTGAATGAAAACTGTATGGCATAAACATGTAGGTTCGAGAACAATAAAGGGGGAGCTCACTTATCCATGGTAGTCAGGGTGATTTTTGATAGTGCAGCTGTCCTGCAATATTAATGAGTATTGCAGAATCATCCTCATCTCTTCCTGTTTTTTCAGAGGATTGTCAAGTTTTAGAAAAAGTTGGGCAAAGGGTATTGTGGAGGGTCTTGATTGATAACTCAAAGTATGGGTGAGAAAGTTCAAGTCAGAAATTAAGAGCAAAACAACCAAGATGAGGTGCGGTATAGCTGCAGAGACAACAAGTTTAATAAACAACAATGTGGTTTGCAAGGAGTTTTTGGCTGTGTAGTTGAAAATTTACTTCACAGTTATGTCTTTTGTAAAGCAACAAGCATTTTATATTACCTTTACAAGAAGATACAACTGGAGTCCACTCGTTGTTCTTTTCACACATTGACTTCAGTTTTAATCCTTGTGGGCATTTATAGGTGACTTCAGATTTATACATGGTGGAATTATAGGACTTCACTGAACCAACAATTTCTTTTGGAGGCCCACAGTCAATTTGTGCATAATCTGGAATTGAAAAGAGAAATTTACACCAATGGTGCTTGTATGTTTAGAGGTAGGTGAGAATAAGGAATTAAATAACATTACAATAAAGATAACGAATGAATCAAACTGAGAATTCTGCACTGGAATATAAAAATATACATAACAACATGCATGCCAATATGTATTTATTTTTTATTTGTATGTATGTATGTATGTATGTATGTATGTATGTATGTATGTATGTATGTATGTATGTGTTTGTTTCTCTTTTGTTTTTAATCATTTAAATTCTTCTTCTGAAGTAGGAGCTGGTTTCAGATAAAGATACAAAGATCCAGCATTGAAATGGAGACATTGTAAACAATATCCCTAAAGTCTTGCATAGTTTTCTTGTTCTAGTAACAGACTGAATTTATAATGTGTGAGTCTGCTGGTTAATTTCTTTTTCTGGAAATCTAAGCTTTCCAGGCTGACAGGCATTTACTTACAAACCCTATTAATCTTATTGGTATAAACATAAATTCTAATCTGGATATAGAGACTGGAGGTCTTCAAGCAGTTGTCTATAGTCATCTTCTTTCTCATTGATATCGAAAGAGGTATTCACAGCAACAGGACAGCTGACCTCTATGACGGTACATGCTTTTTCTCATCTGCCCCAAACAATATCCAGCCTGTTATACTTACACTTGACAGATGTTTTGATGAGAATATTCCACTAGTATTCCTTGTGCTGATATTTGTGTACATTCTTAATAACAGGGGGATTTTCTATATTTATTCGAAGACAGTCTTTTTTCAAAATGGCATTTTAAATTGTTTTAATGACAACATCGTGTCACATAGGGAGGTAGTGCCTTGATAAATTTTTGGATAGCTGCTAATCACGTGTGACGTCTTCCACAGAAATGTGACATAATCTACATTTTTGTTGCAACTTGGAACTCCAAGTGCTTCACTGTACCTCTTGTTTTGGTGAGGTATTCAGTAGCAATCTCTTATTCTTAGATTGCAAATGCATAGCCTTCGAAGTGTCAAGTGATGTAGCAACAAGAAGTTCAAGAGAGGCTTTGTTTCGTGTCAGTCCTATAGGCTAGCATATAGGAGTCCACTTTTGCTGGTCATTCCTCTTATTTTCGTATGGAATATAATTTTAATCTTCGTTTTTTTTTCAATATGCTAGACCACTGGTTTTAATTGATTAATATCAATTTCTACCCTTATTAATAAATTTTAAATAATGGTGTTCTCAAACCGGTAAATTAACTGCAAAAAGTTTTTAACTGCAGAGTTATTTCTGGACTTAGTGTGCCAGATTGAAGACATTTGAAGGGATACATTGAATGTAATTTGTAGAACTCTACACGTGCTCTCTTTCGGGTGGACGTCTTGTGTCTAGTTCTGAAAATTATATTTTATAAATCGACAGACTACGCTGATGATCCTGCAGATATTTACTTATGTAAATTTTAACAGGTGAAACCATGGTACGTAGGTTAATCATTTTTTTATTTAATATTTTTTTTATTTGTCTTGCCCTTTTACAGTCTGTTGTGTCGCTAAATTTTTTACTGAGAACATATTTTTCGCGGTTAGATGATTCAGTATTTATTTCTAGCATATAGGAGTCCACTTTTGCTGGTCATTCCTCTTATTTTTGTATGTAATATAATTTTAATGTTCGGATTTTTTTTAATATGCTAGACCACTGGTTTTAATTGATTAATATCAATTTCTACCCTTATTAATAAATTTTATATTATATACATATATATATATATACATACACATACACATATATACATATATATATATATATACATACACACACACACACATATATATATATATATATATATATATATATATATATATGGAGGAAAGAGCGGAGGAAAGAGCGGAGGAAGTAGTGAGTTGGGGGGTTTGAGTACTTGAAGGATGGGAGTGAGGATGAGGAGTGAGTGAATCAGGGAGGGGTGGGTCTAAGGGCATTAGGTGGGATAGGATGGAGGGAGCAGAGTTTATGTTGTTTAGTAGAAGCGTGAAAGTCATGGGAAAATGTGATTTAGATGGAGCATGAAAGGTAAGGTGGAATGTGCAATGGATGGTGAGCAGCAGGAGAAACAGGTGTAATAAGCAAGAGTGAAAAGGCAGTCGAGGGTGTGTATTTTGGAGAGATTAGAATAAATGGTGGCACGCATACAGCAGTAGGAAGTGGTGCAGTGTAAGGGTAGGATGACAGAGCCAGAATGAAAAGTCAGGGGGAAATGGAGGCAGAAACCTTTGGGGATGAGGTGGCAGTGAAGGCAGTGACTGAGAAAAGAAACATGACTACAGAAGTGTGTTTTTTTTTTGAAACCAGTAGGGAAAGATGAATAGAAGGTAGAAAGCAGTGGAAAGGTATTTCTTTCAGCGATGGTGAAGGTGGAGGCAGAAGGATTTGTAATTAGGCATGGTGGAAAAAGGAAGAAAACAGGAGAGAAAGAGAAAGGAAAAAGTTAAAAAGAAAAAATGAAAAAGAGAAACAAGGGAGAAGAGAAGAAAAAAAAAGTAAAAAGGGAGAGAGTATGGCAAAGTATTAATGTACGGAGTATAAAAGTTCAAAAGTTGTAAATTGGAGTGATTAACATAAAAAAAAATCCAGAGAAATCCATGAAGGTAAAAAAAAATTCAGAGAAATCCCTGAAGGTAGAGTCAGTAAATCCAGAGGTACAGACAGAAAGAGATAGATGGACAAAAAGACTGACATTCAGACAGACAGACAGATGCATGTATACATACACATATGACAATACATGCAAACACACTGACATGCAAGCACACACAAAAAATAAAATGCAAACATTACTGACCTGGGTTAATGAAGTAAACATCCCAACCCCACTGGTTGGGTTCAAGGTCATGAGTCAAGTGAGTCACATTACTTCGATCACAGAACTTAGATTTTTTATGGTACTCATAAGAATTACATTTTGGATTTTGGTAACAAGCTTGGGCACACTTCTTTAAGCTTACATTATTCAGTCGTTCAAAAGTATCCTCTCCTGGTATCATGGTACTTTTAAATTTAATAATTTCATCTTTTGCTGGAGAAATATAAAAGAAAAAGACAAGAAATACATTCTTAAACCTACACTTTGAATATCATACAACATCTGGTGCAAAATTTGTTTTAAATACACAATTAATTATAAACAAATAATTGATCCACACAATGACAACTTGAAAAAGATTCATGTGCACTATAAGCGCATCTTCAGATCATTCGTAAATGTATTTCAAAACTTAAGTTTCACATGACACATTTATATAACCTCACTTCTAATGATGTATTTTCATAGGGTCAAAGTGATATTCAGTAGACCGTCGATGAATAAGTGTAGTTATGGCCATTAAATCATAAACAAAAGCACACTGTCAGAAGAGGGATGTACAAATGCATTATCTGCAATTGAATCATAAAGGTGAAGTTCAAAGTATGACTGATGTTATACCAGAATTTACATGAATTTTGAGAAGGATGTTTTATGCTAAAAACTGGTTTGGGGATGGGTTTGTTTTTATAATAAATTGTCCACAAGAAAAAAATTGGCCCAGAAGTATTTCTAATATTTTATTTAAAATTTCAGATACATGATACTTCAATGTATTCATCTAATACTTTCAGTATATAAAGTAGTAGTAGTAGTAGTAGTAGTAGTAGTAGTAGTAGTAGTAGTGTTTCTTTGGAAGATGTAAAGTAATAATTGGATGGGGCATAGTAAGATACAATGTGGTATTACTAAAAAGAGTATAAGGATTCTGGAAGCTTAAGGATCCTTGGAAGCTTAAAGATTCTTTGATTAGTTTGAGATTTAGAGACATCCTACATGAAGCATATGATGAGAGGAGGAGGAGTAAAAGACTTGTAACATAGATGATAAATGGAAGTTCCTACAGGACAACTTGCTGAGTGCTGTAGACCAAATTCGTGGTTAGTGCATAGTCACATCCAGGCCTAGGGTGATGTGGTGCTGAAACAAGGTGGTTTACAAAGCCGGAAGGACTGGGAAGGAGTTACATCAGGCAGCTAGAAGGGAAGCTAGGAAGCAGGTATACTTAACTAAGAGTGGAGCAGAAAGGGAGGACTTAGCCAATGTCTTACTAAATGAGGCACAGAGGCTTGAAGTATTTTGGCTTGCAAGACAGTGTCCCAGGAAAAAATAGTGATGTTATGGAAGAGAAATGTGTTCCTATGGATGATGGATCACTTGCAGTTAGTAACTCAGCAAAGGAAGAAGCTGGGAAGCATTACTATGAAACGCTACTAGATGTAGAGCACGAATGGGAGAGCTTGCGCAAAGTGGATCCGATAAAGGGACCAGCAATCTCAATAGACAGTAGCATGGTATATAAAGGCATGAAGGATATGAATACCAGGAAAGCTTCCAGCTATATATATATATATATATATATATATATATATATATGTGTGTGTGTGTGTGTGTGTGTGTGTGTGTGTGTGTGTGTGTGTGTATGTATGTGTGTGTGCGTAGTGCGTATATATGTGGAAGCACAATGGCCCAGTGGTTAGCGCAGCAGACTCGCAGTCATAGGATCGCAGTTGCGATTCCCAGACCGGGCGTTGTGAGTGTTTATTGAGCGAAAACACAGAAAGCTCCACAAGGCTCTGGCAGGCGATGGTGGTGAACCCTGCTGTACTCTTTCACCACAACTTTCTCTCACTCTTACTTCCTGTTTCTGTTGTGCCTGTAATTCAAAGGGTCAGCCTTGTCACCCTGTGTCACGCTGAATACCCCTGAGAACTACATTAAGGGTACACGTGTCTGTGGAGTGCTCAGCCACTTGCACATTAATTTCACGAGCAGGCTGTTCCATAGATCGGATCAACTGGAACCCTTGACGTCATAAGTGATGGAGTGCCAACAACAACAAATGGATTCACAAATTTCAGGAAAAGGGTAAAGTCCAATAATAAAATTCAAAGATTAATTACGGTTTATTCGTTGGTAATAATCTCTGCTTTTGTCTGATCTTATTTTCTTGGTGGAAGCTGCAGTTTCAGATGCTAAGTAACAGTCTCCACCTCTTTTAGTTATTTCAAATGCTAAGCAATTTGGCTCAGACAAACATTTTTCTCCACAAGCATCAGTTGTTACATTTTTCTTGACCAATGTTTTCCCAGATACATCCAGAATTGCATCTGCGACTTTCACAAAATGCATCTCAGCAACTGGAATTCAAATAAGATTTAGATGAATGCAAAAAACATAAAGAATAACAATAATAATAATTTCTAACTTAGAAAGGACAAAAATTTGAGGTAGGAGTTAATCAATAAATTATGGCCTCTATGCTTGACTACTATTTTAATTTATTGGCTCTGCAAGAGCAAAATTAACATCAGTAGGATTTGGTACTAGAAGTTGAAGTGCCAAAGCAAATAATGATATTTCAGAATGCTTCTAGAAATTTCCATGGGAAGTTACAAAAGTCATGATATTTTTCTGATTTTAGTTAGTGGATAGGATGCCTTTTGGAAGCTATGTCACTCACACTCACATACACTCCTTGTTGAATTTTGACATTCTTGTACTCATGATATAAGACGGTATACTTCTCAATAATGACTTTCATAAACCTAATCTCTTTCTCTCATGTAGTTTTGATGGACTTGATTAGCAATATGATTCCTGTCACTTCTTTACGGACAAACTTTTAGATGAAAACCTAGAAATAACATTCTAATATACGATATGTTTCAAGTTGCTTTCATTGATAAAAGGAGATTACAACTGATGTATTTACATGTAATTGCATATATCCTTGAAATAAAAAGAGAATTCATTTCTATATTTAAGAGATGAAGAATTATGTACATCATTTACATTTGACAGATATTTGTCCTCATCTTGTTTGTTGTTAACACAACGTTTTGGCTGGGGAAATTTTGAACCTGGGTATTTTTTTGATGTTATTATTATCATTATTATTCTTATTATTATTCAGGTCACTGCCAGGAATCGAAGTTGGAATCTTGGGGCGAGTAATTCTGAATTCTAGTAAAGAAGAACTAAGTGCATTGTATTGAACAGAATAATAGATGATGACACAAAGTATGGATGAGAAAAATCAAATGAGAAATTAGAGAAAAAAATTAGATGAGCTGAGTTATAGCTGTGGACATAATAGTTTTGCTTAAAAACAATGGAATATTACGTAGAGTTCTATCTGTGGGCTTAAGAATTTGCTTCACATCTAAGCCTTGGACATGAAATTCAGTTGATGGAAACGCCATGGAAATTCCAGGAAGGGACAAGATTCCACTCTACTTGTGCTTGTTTGGCATGCATGAACCATCTGCCCTTTGAGTAACACTCACAAAGCCAACATTCTTGCAAGCATTTGAAGAGGTCTCTGTGCTGACTATAACTTCTATCTTTTCCAACAGTGACTATCACAATGGAAATTGCCATGGACATAGCAATTCTTCCTCTGACAAAAACACTTAACAAAAAAAAAAAAATAACGTAGATAGAAGCAACAAATGAGAGACTCTTTACATTACCTTTACAGGTAGATGCTACTGGAGTCCACTTATTGTCGTCTTCACATGTCGATTTTAATGTTTCTCCTTCTGTACAAGTGTAGGTTACTTTAGATTTATAGGTAGTGCTTTTATAGGACTTTGAAGCACCAGCAATGTCTTTTGGTGGTCCACAATCAACTTTTGCAAAAACTGGAAATGACAAAAGAAAATGGTATCAATGGTGATTATAGGTTAGGAGGAGGATAAGGATGGGGAGATAATGACAAATTTAGAATAAAAGATATTGACTGAAACACAAGACAGAAATAGGCATATATACGTATTTATGTATGTCATTGTTAAGTTTTATTTCAAGATTTCTTGCCAATAGACAAAGAGCCAGTTTCTAACCTAGATCCAAAACTCCTTCATTGGAACTTCAACATTAACAACTGGGTATTTTTGCTTCTGTGTATGTGTATATGTATGTATTAAAAAAAAGGCGCAGGAGTGGCTGTGTGGTAAGTAGCTTGGTTACGAACCACATGGTTCCGGGTTCAGTCCCACTGCGTGGCACTTTGGGCAAGTGTCTTCTACAATAGCCTCAGGCCAACCAAAGCCTTGTGAGTGGATTTGGTAGATGGAAACTGAAAGAAGTCCGTCGTATATATGTATATGTATATATATGTGTGTGTGTGTGTGTTTGTGTGTCTGTGTTTGTCCTCCCAACATCGCTTGACAACCAATACTGGTGTGTTTATGTCCCCATAACTTAGCGGTTCGGCAAAAGAGACCGATAGAATAAGTACTAGGCTTACAAAGAATAAGTCCTGGGGTCAATTTGCTCAACTAAAGGCGATGCTCTAGCATGGCTGCAGTTAAAATGACTGAAACAAGTAAAAGAGTAAAAGAGACCAAAATCATTTCGAACTCAATTGATGGGAGTGAAAAAATATAAATTTTCAAAATCTTTTTCTTCCTTTTTTTTCGTGAAAAAATTGGAATGAATCCCCATCAAAACAGAGAAGTTCCAACTTATGTGGGCCATCTGATCCAAAACTCCATTTTGCAGAAATCACCTCTCTGCCCCCTTCCAAAAATTTTACTTACATATTTCTTTGCTATTGTAATCTACACTATTTAAAAGGTATTTGTATAAAATTTCATTAAAACATGCCTATTTTCCAGAAAGTTATGAGGGTAGAAATGTCGGATCCTGTGAATTTTCTGAAGCTCCTCAAAAAATTTGTTTGCAACAAATCTTTACATGCATTTAATTTACAGGTTATAAGTGATTATTTGGTGAAAGTTTCATTAAAAAGTATCTATTTTTCTGGAAGTTATGAGGCAACAAACTCAGTGATGTATCAAACTGTAGATATGCCTTTTTTCAATAAAAGTTAACATTAATGGATTAATGTTAACTTCTATTTACGATTAACAATGCCCACCACTGTGTGTGTATATATATATATATATATATATATAGAGAGAGAGAGAGAGAGAGAGATTCAGATGAATATGGTACTTAGGTTGAGGCATAAGAATTGAGTACGGTATCATCCATACAATTTCAAAGTAAGGTGGTTAAAATCAAAATAAGCAACAAGGATATCCAGAGGTAATGCAGTACGATCGTTTCATGCAACTCCATTTATATATATATATATATATATATATATATATATATATATATATATATATATATGTACACATATATTCACTACAATGATAGGTTGTTGTTGCTGAGAGACAAATACAGTGTGAGAGAGTGTATGCGTGAAATATAGATAGATGTTGCTATACTAATTAGCAAGCTTTCATTGAAAGTAAAAATAAGAGATACAAGATACAGTGTACTTGTATATAAAAAACAATCAAGCAACGTGATGCGCAGTTATTCTAATCAGAGAGATCTTCACCTGCAATGTGGTGTCCAGCAAACCAGTGAATATGGTAAAATAGTAGTAATAATTTAGCCTTAAAAAGTGTGAAAAAGTATATATTACCACAAAAAATGGTATGAAAATTTGTGGATGATATTTACGACTCTGTGAATATGCGGTAGTTTCTGCGAACATTTATCAGTTCCACGAATAACTGGGACCGCAAATGCTGAACTGCGAATAAGGAGGGGTATACTGTATATACTATATTCCCACAAATGCATACCTGTAAATACACACAGACTTAAGAACATATAAATAAAACAGAAATACTCTACTGACCTGGGCTAATAATATAAACATCCCAATTTCCAATGTTGGGTTTAAGTTCACCAGTCAACTGTGTCACATTGCTTAGACCACACAGTTTATCCTTCTCATTGTACTCATAAGAATTACATCCTTCATATTCTTGACAAGCTTCATTACACTCATTTAAGGTTTTATCTTGAAGCTGTTCTAAACTATCCTTCTTTGGTATGCTAACTTTCTTAAGCTTCAAAGGCGTGTCAGCTGGAGAAAGAAATAGAAACAAGAAATACAGTTTATACTCATACACACATAATAAATATTTTAAAGCAAGCAGGGTATAATTTTGCAAATGGACAATTTATTATCAACAAATAATTGATTCACAAAAGGACACGCTAATCAGAATGCATAAAAGTAGTAGAACATTTTCAGACGTATTTGAAACCTTGTCTCAATAATTAGGCTTCAGACAATGCATTTGAATATCTCTCTTCTAATGGTGTAATTTTGTTGGGTCAATACCCCACTAAACTGGTAGTCCACCAATGTATCAAGTGTTGTTATGGCCATTCAATTTTAAAAGAAAACACACCAATGGGGATGTACAAATCGATATTTTACAACCTAAGCTCTGAGGTAAAGTCCGAAGCATGTCTCATAATATACTAGAATTCACATTACTTCTGAAAAGGGAGTCTTATGTTGGAAAAACTATTTTGTGGATAGATTTGCTTGTCCCTGTATACAACAAATCACAAGTTAGTTTTCTCAAATTTTATTCAAAACTTCAATTAGTTGTACTTCTAATTATCTAATAATAATAATCCTTTCCCCTATAGGCACATGACCTAAACTTTGGGGGAGGGGATATTTGATTACATTGACCCTAGTGCACCACTGGCAATTATTTTATCGACACCAAAAGGATGAAAAGGCATAACGATATATAAAGGATATGCTCTTAAGCATTTTGCGCAGTGTGCTAACAGTTCCTTTTTTTTTTTTTGCAGCAATGTCTTTTTGACTGTCCATATTAGTAACTTTCTCAATATCTATAAAGAGATGGTTGTCTATATACTATGAAGCAGGAATGGAATCAGAAATATCAGAAAAAAAATTAGAAAAGATAATTCCAATAATAAAATACAAAGAAATAATTACATTTTACTCGTTGGTAGTAATCTCTGCTTTCGTCTGTTTTTATTTTTGAGGAAGTTGCAGTTTTTTTTAATAAGTAACAGAGTCCACTTGCTTTTGTCATTTCAAATGATACACAACTTTTGTCAGATAAACATTTTTCAGCACATGCATCTGCTGTTACTTTTTTCTTACTCCATAATGTTTTTTCTGTTGCATCCAGAGCTGCATTTTTTACTTTCACAAAATGGATTTGAATATCTAGAGTGTAAATATAATTGAGAAGAATGAAAAATAACAATACTATAAATTTTTGACAAAGAAATAAGGCCAAAAGTTTGAGGCAGGAGTTAATTAATATATTTGGCCCTGGAGGGACCAATAAAATTAAACTGGTCCCTACATTTTATTGGCCCTGGAAGAGCAAAATTATCGTTAGCAGGATTTGTAGTCAGAAGTTAAAGAATTAGAAAAATACCACAACACATTTTGTCTGATGGTAGAACGATTCTGTGAATACATCACCCTAACCAACAACAGTAATTATGATTATTCTTCACAGTAACAATGTTGATAGAAGCAGTTCTTCATATAAGCATATTGCCACACATTTTTCTGTGAGGATACATGAATATAAAGTAACTATTTCTTCACTAGTGCTTGATTTATCAACATCAGAAGGGTAAAAAGCAAAATACATCCTCTTAAGATTAAATCCAGAATATAAAACGATGTAACTAAATGTGGCAGGTCACAGCAAATTACATGAATTTACTGTTTTTGGCCTGGATAACAAAAATGATTGCACTTTCATCGTAATCTTGTGAATTAGTATATGTATGTAGTAAAAGTGTACACTCACAACTTAATGTACCTTTTTTAGTGTGACAATAAAAATAATGATTATCTTTAAGAGTTTGTTTCTTCCAAATTTCTTCACCGGAAGAAGTCAATATAATGATTTTACCATGAATTGAGAGTGAAATCCTAATTAATCATATCTTTGCTCAATAATTAGCCAGTTTAATATTTGTTTTCCATGCAGAAAGGGACCTTGAGTATTTTTCCCTAGTTGTTCTTTTAGTATAAATGTGAACTGAGTGGTGTGGTTCAAGGATCTAGGTTTGATTCTCAGCCTCATCAGTTCACTTGACATGACAGAGACATTACACAATCCCATTGATTTTTTAAAATTATGTGTGGTCATGTCGTCCTTCAACAGTGAATACATAATTGATTCACTGAGCTTATTATTGATAAGCTAGTCATAACAGAAACAATCATGACATGAAATTTTGAGGCAACCCTCTGCCTTACACATCATTAAACCACTAGCATTTAACCAGCCATATCCAGCCCAAAAGTTCTACCTGCTTTATGATTAAATCAGCCATATCCAGCCTTTCATACCTAACCTACAACATCATTCTAGTACAAAATAATCACATCATTGAAATCTTCAAGCTACAAGATGATGCATGATTAATTTCTTAAACTGTGAATAAATAAACATTACCTTTGACAAGAATCTCAATGCTAAATAGCAAGCCTGAGAAAATATGTGGCTCAATATGAATGCTTGATATTGTAATAAATATATAAACATTGGACCAAATATTGTTCACCGTCTTTGCTATGACCAACTGAAGATTGTGGTGTTGAACCAGGCATCAGATTATATCAGAGGATCAGCTATGTCAGATTTGGTAGCTTGCAATATTAAACTTCAATATTTATCATGAGCCAGTGACTGTGAAAACACTTATGCAAGAAATATTAACAAAATCTCCCACAATCACACACCACTATTTTAAGTAAAGGGGATGACCATATAATCCAATGTAATCCTATGGATTACAAAAGATAAAGTACACTGGATGAATTCTGACATGGGTAATGGAATTGGTGGATATCCCATTCTAACAATCAATTGAGAGTTAGTGGATGAATAGAGCACTGGTAATCTAAAGGTTTGCACTGAGCATCAATACCTCCTGACTGGCTCCTGTGCCAGTCGCACATAAAAAGCACCCACTGCACTATCAGAGTGGTTTGCATTAGGAAGGGCATCCAGCTGTAGAAGCACGGTAGACCATCCAACACATGCCAGCTTGGAAAGCAGACATTAAATAATGATGATGATCATCATCATCAATGAAAACTAACTGGCAAATATGTTTTGCAAACCTTTTGGTCACTGAATACTATGGACAACTTCCTAAAATCCTTGGCTTTGCAAAGCCACCAAGGGGTTTTACTAGTCCAAGATAAAAAAATCTACAGTCAAGGAACTACCACTCAACAATCCTGTCTGAGATACTTGCAGCAAAACAAAATCATTTTGCATGCACCCAGTCATTGTTCAGGCATTGTTGACCTGACTTGTGGAATTAAGTGAAACAGCTGCTGTTGTGTTTAAGGTGGTTGCCCCAAACCCTTCGTTAACTGGGCAGAGAAGGCAATTTTACTTGATTTGAAGCTATAGTTGAAGATATTGTGAACCGAAAGGAGCTGAAAGATCAGACAATAGAGACTGACCTCTTCCGTCAATCTCTCACACAAATTTGCACTTCTATAGAAGATAAGAGAGGAGAGAAAGTATTGAATGTAAGGTGAAAGTGGCAAAAATGGTTAGAGTGGATGGAGACCACTGTGCATAAACATGTAGCTCAGAGAAAAGTAATTGGCTTTCAATTTGTTTGTTGACCTCACAAATGCCACTTTCATGAAATAAAAGCACCACCCAGTACACTCTGTAAAGTGGTTGGTGCTAGAAAGTGCATCAAGCAACAGAAACCATGCCATAGGTGACATTTGGGCTTCATGCAATCCTGTGGATCATTGAAAGCTGTTGAACAGTTCCACCCAGGTAGGCTTGGAAAATGAGCTTTAAATGATGATGATGATGATGATGATGATGATGATGATGATGATGATGATGAGGAGGAGGAGGAGGAGGAGGAGGAGGAGGAGGAGGAGGAGGAGGAGGAGGAGGAGGAGTCAATAAAGTAAAACAAAATTTAATGCAAAATCAAATATTAATGGACAGACCAAGACAACAGGAGAGAAAATATTTACATTACCTTTACAAGCAGAAGCTACTGGAGTCCATTTGTTGTCCTTTTCACATGTTGACTTTAGTTTTTCTCCCTTTGGGCAAGTATAGGTCACTTCAGATTTATAGGTGGTGGTTTTATATGACTTCAATGCATTATCAACATCTTCTGGAGTTCCACAATTAATTTGCGCATAATCTGTAATTGAAAACTCTGATGTTTGCCAATGCTGCATGTATATTTGGTGGGAGAGAATGAGGAGATAAACTTTGAATAAGATACTTAGTGGGACGCAGATAAATCTCACTGTCATTTGTATTTCTTTGATTCTGTGATTGGATGTTTATGTGAAGAGTGGGGCTGAGTTATCAACTAATCACCACCTAGTTGTCTGCAACTTGAGACTACAATAGACAGAACTCACAAAACTAATAAGACCAGGTGACTTACTAAATAAAGTGGGAAGCTCTGTTGGATGATGGGATTAGAAACAAATATGTAGACACTATTGCATAGAAATTCAGAGACCTTCCTGAAGAAAATGAGGATGTCAAAATAGTGTAGAGAATGTTTTGCACAGCAGTGTGTAACATGTAAAGGATAGCAACTTGGAGTGGCACCAAGAGGTAAAAGAACTCCCTGATTTAACCAGGAATTCCAAGATACAATGGAAATAGGATTACAAAGAGTGGCTTTTAAATGGGTCTCTCAATTTACATATATGATGCACTGAAGTGCAAAACGTTGATGCAGAAACAGTGAAACTGCTGAAGGCTAAGTTATGGGGAAGACTTTGAGGTTAAACTGGACTCTGACTTTAAATTGACCAACAAAGTGTTCTAGTAAAACCATCCATTGATTTCATAGTGAAAGGTAGGCAAAATGTGCATCTACAAGTGCAATTTAACCACATTGAAGCCAAATTCCTAGAGGTGATTAAAGAAAGCAATCAAATGTGGCAGGGCTACTGGTGCATATGAAATCTGGACCAATATGTTAAAAGCCTAGAATAAAGAAGGTATTTTCTGGATGACTTATCCAGACTAGGCGACATGCACCTCTGCAAAGACACCAAAGTAATGGCAATCTCAGGTAGGAATCCCAATTTTTAAAAACACATGAGAGTGCTCTAATTACAGAGAACTTGCCTTGTTGAGCCTCCCCAATAAAGTCTATGATTTATCTCTGGAAAAGAGATGTAGGGAGATCATTGAGTACAAGGTAGCTGAAGAAGTGTGTCTTCAATCTGAGATGCAGCAAAACCAACAAGTTATGCACTCAATAACAATCTGCAAGAAACTTCAGGAATTTGCCTAGAGGTGTGCACTTGTTTTGTAGACGTTCACAAGGTACATGACCACATCCTGCAGTATATGCTATGAAGAGAGACAAAAGAGAAACTATTTACAGTACCTTCACATACAGATGGAACAGGTGTCCATTTGCTGTCCTTTTCACATTCTGACTTCAGTTGTTCTCCATTTGAGCAAGTATAGGTCACTTCAGATTCATAGGTGGTGGCATTGTACAATTTGAATGCACCAACAACATCTTTTGGAGATCCACAGTCAATTTTTGAGTAAGCTGAAATTGATAACAAACTAATATGAATTCCGCATGTATGTTAGAAGGAAGGTTAAAATTAGGAGATAAAAATGTTACAAGATGGTATCAAAAAGTTTCAGGATGAGACCAGTTTAATAAGAAATATCTTATTAACCTAAGTTTTAACATCATCTCCTTCAAGATAGTCACCTTTGCAGCAATACACTGGTCCCAGCATTCCTGCCACTCTTACAATTCACTGTGTATCTTAACTACGGTGTTAAAACAACAACCTTTAAGCTGCATTTTCGTCTTGGGGAAGAGATAGAAGTCTGCAGGTGCTAAATCTGGTGAATAGGGTGGGCGTAGAAGTGATATAAAGTCACTTTTGGCGAGAAACTCACGAATGTGCAGAGCTCAGTGATAGAGTACATTGTCATCATAAAGACTCTAATTCTTCTAGCTCCACAGATCCAGTCGCTTTTGCTGAATGTCCTCTCTCAAACACTTCACAATGTCACAGTAGAACTCTTGATTGATGAATTCTCTATGCTCAATACCATGGATATTGCTCTATGCTCAATACCACGAAATAAATGATGGGAATGCTATAGATTGAGCTGCAGCTCTGTTGTACTTTCTTCAGTTGCGGAATTTCTATTCTAATTCTATTACAGATTCTGCTATGAGGGAAAGATCATCAGCATATAGTAGTTCTCATGGGCTTCTGTTATGGTCTGGAGGATGATGATGAATGAGAGGAGGCTGCGACCATCCCTTGGTGAACACCTAAATTCATCACTGTACCCATGGCCAACTCTTGCCTTACTAGCAGCATCTCTGTACATGTCCTGTACTGCTTTCACAAGATATTCATCTATCAAACACACACATATATATATATCTTCTCAAAATGTATCACTTTAACTTGGTATATCTACCTGTAAAACGGCTGTGATATCTTGTTTTTTAGTGTAATTTTGCTACCTCTGGTAACTATTAACGTATTTAAATTACTGAAAGTTTTAATAACTGAGATAATATTAATATATACATAAACTAATATATATATATATATATATATATATATATATATATATATATATGTGTGTGTGTAGATATATATGTTTAAATATATTTTTTTACACCAAAAATTTGGCAAAAGAATATAGTATCTGTTAACAATCTTAGCAAAACACTCACAGTTGAGTTTTTGTATATATATATATATATCAACTTTAAATAGAGCTCAAAACTGATCCGTTGAAAATACTTTATTACAATAATAATAATTATTATAATAATAATAATAATAATGAAATTGACCTATGTACATTTTGATAGAACATCCATAATGATTAATACATATTATAAAATATTATAAGATATAGGATACTCCATCTCCTCGGGGTCCCATTATTATTGCTATCATTATTATCATTATTATTAGTAATATATAGCCAATAAAAACAGAAAACATTCAAATCCAATTTTCATAGTTGACCCATGAAAATATACAAAACAGGATGAAAAGGTATTAGATGGCACACAACTGTTCATCCCAAATGTGTAAGGAACGAGCAAACGGCAAATTAACTCAAACCTAAAAATTGTATACTATAAAATTCAGTTACTGATCAATTTAGAACGCTATAAAATTAAAAAAACCAGTTAGAGCAATAATCATCAAAATAAATAAATAAATTTTGTAGAGAGCAATATTACTGAATGAAGAATGGCTAACAAGTGATATGTTTTCAGGTAGCAAGGAAGAAACATGGTACTGGCTGAAGGAGAAATAGAGGTTTGTTGGGAGAAATGTGGGGGAAGGGCAATCTTTTCACATCTTCTGCTTTCAAGGACCATGTCTTATTGCTATGCAGCATTGCAGTTCTTACACACACACACACACACACACACACATGCAAATACACAAACACATGCATACAAATAAGATGAAAATAGTCTACTGACCAGGGTTAGCTATGTACACATCCACATGTTTTTCGCTGGGTTTAAGTTTATCAGTCCACTGAGTCACATTACTCAGAGCACATAATTTATTTTCCTCATTGTACTGGTAAGAATTACATCCATGATGTCTGTTGCATTCTTCATTACATTCCTTTAAGGTCTTATTCTTACGCTGTCCTAAAATATCCTCCTTTGGTATGCTAACTTTTTTAAGCATGAAATGTTCATTATTGGCTAGAAGAAAAAGAAGAAAGAATACATTTTAAATGCAAACATACACATTTACACATCCATACACATGCATTATGCACAAACAACTGATTCACAAAATGACCCACAAGTTACAAAATAATTCACCTGAGTCTTAGAACATCTTAAGACTCATTTTCAAACTTGTCTCAATTTCTAGGTTGCAGACAATTCTTTGTACATCACTAACCTGATAGTGTGCTTTTGTAGGGGTAAAAACTTCCTTTAACATGTGATCAACCAAGATGTCTGTTGTTACAACCATGCAATCTTAAACAAGAGCACATCATCGGAAGAAGAATGTCTAAATGGATTATCCAAAATAAAAACATTCAGGCAAAGGTTTGAGTATAACTCATGATGCAATCAGATCCACATTTATTCTGAAAAGGGTGACTTATGCTGAAAATGTATTTTGTGGATGGATCATGCTAATATAATGAATTGCTCATTTTAATAACAATGCACTTCATATTTTATTCAGAATATCATTAACAGTACTTCTACATAATTATATAATATTTTTAAACTATCTATAAAGTAATAATAACTAGCAATACCCATGGAAATTTCATGGTAAAGTTTATATAGAACCACAAAAATTAGTGTTCCATTATAAATTGTAAATTCTGCATTATATTCATTTAAAAATTCCTATCATGATAAGGTTGTAATTGAAGGGGCATGAGTTTCCCATTCTTTCAGCAGTTGAGAGGTTCATTTACAAATCTAACATCTTCACATTGATTACAGAGAATATTCATGTCACCAATGTTGTAACATTCAACCATATGTTTACAGGGTTTTTTTTTCTTTTGATGTTTTCTCTCATTTTCATTTAATATTCTATCTTGTAAATATTCATTCTATATTCTTTGATGCTCCTGTTCCTGTTTTCATTATTTGACGCTCTGCTTCTCCTTACATCATTGCCTGTACCATTTCATTCTTTCTCCTATTAGCTTACGTTCTGTCATCCATATTTCATAAACAAATATCTATTTTCAAGTGAGCGGGTTGTAATTGCACTTCTGCACATCCATTAATTGATAGATGACATAAATAATTTGGTTCAATTAAGAAAAAAAAAAAACAACACTTACACTGTCAATTCAACCCACCAATACCATCATTATAGTTTTCAATAACAAAACACAGTCTAAGCTGTTTGCCAACCAAGATTAATTCCTTTCATTTCAGTCATTTGTTTATGTATACTTTTCTTGCTGATAGTACAAATTCTGAATAACTAATTTTTTAAAAATAATTACAACCACAGCTATTTTGTTAAGTTAATTCAGTTTGATACAATATCTTTCTACAATAAGTTTACTATTATTAGTATTCATTCCTCCATCCACCCATCAATGTATTGGTCAATGTTGTTAGATAAATAAAGAGAGATCAACAGATAGAAGATATGAAATACTGAACTTTCTTTTTGGCCCAAAAGGTTTATCATGAAAGTAATGACATACTTGCATGCACAAGTATTTTAATACTGAGATCAATAAACCTGATGAATTTTCCCTTATGTCTAGGATTTCAATGTTGAAGGATTTCAAAAGGAATATTGAGCGAATTTGCTGGCTTTTATGTTTTTAAAGCCATGGAACTACTCTGAATAGAAACCTATATAAGTTGAGGTGATTCTTTAGTCCTTGTAAATAGTTTCTCTAATTCTAGCAGTATGAGAAAATGTACTTTCTTCATGTGGTATAATGGTTGGTGATATGAAGGGCATCCAGCCATAGCAACCATGTCAAAATGTAGAAAATACATGAATCTGTAGATTGGCATTTCTTTCTCTGTTATTTTGTATATTGTGTTATGTAAAACATGACATCCCTTGTGAAACACTGTGCTGTACCAGCAATAAGTCATGTCAAAATAGGCAAATGAATAAAAACTTGTTGCTGCTGCTGCTACTCTTCAGGTTTAAGTAAAAGAACAACAGTTTCCTTTCTGATGTAAAATAAGAAACAAACAACTGAAAATATATAGAAAAGTATTCAAGTTGAACAAATGCTGTATCAGAATGTTTTAACAGTGTATACAGTTCTTAATATTGTCTTCTTTTTTTTTTTTTTTTTGTCAAGAACATGTTTATGTCTCTTCTCATAGGTAAACCTGTCAATGTTTTAACAGAAATGGTTTTGTATATAATATGAAGTGTAAACTGATACACAAACTTCAGAAACCCCCCCCCCCCCCGAAAAAAGCAGACCAATAATAAAATCCAAATAATAATTACGTTTCACTCGTTGGTAGTAATCTGTGCCTTTGGCTGACTTCAATTTCTTGGAAGAAGCTGCACTTTCCCTTGATAAGTAACATTGTCCACTTCTTTTATTTATTTCAAATGATAAACAATCTTTGTCAGACAGACATTTTTTTTTACAGGCTGCTGCTGTTACATTTTTCTTAGGCCACAATATTTTCCCAGATACATCCAGAATTGCATCTTTTACTTTCAAAAAAAGGATCTCAGTGACTGAAATTAAAGTAAAATTTAGATCAATGAAAAATAATAACTAATATTTTCTAACATAGATAGAAAGCCAAAACATTATAGCAAGAATTGGCCGATTAAAATACACCTCTACCCTTGATTGGCAGCATTTTTACATATTGGTCTTGGAAAGATTAAGTGGTCAAAAGCCAGATTTGAACCCAGAAGTTCAAAAGCCAGAACAAATATCACAAAACATTTTGCTTGATGCTTGAATAATTTTCTCAATCCTTTGCCTTCAACAAGAATTATTATAATTATTGTTGCTGGTAACAAAGTCACAAATTTTTGCAGCGTAAGGATACATGAAAATGAATGAAACTCATTATTTAACTAATGCTTTTTTATCAACTTCAGAAGCATGAAAGGTGATATATCTACTGGTAAGATTTGAATCCAGAATGTAAAAGAATGTAATTAAATATGGGTAGTCTAATCATGACAAGAAACATCACTTTACTACTGATTTTGGAATCTTTTCCCAAGGAAAACAAACTATTTTTACTTTCATCCTAGATAATTCATATAGGCAATTCATATGACCTAGATAATTCATATAGGCAAAGGCAAGAAGAGAGAACCTCTTTACATTACCTTTACAACCAGATGACAATGGAGCCCATTCACTGTCCTCCTTACATTCTGATTTTAATTTTTTTCCTCCTGGACATGTATAGATCACTTCAGATTTATAGGTGGTGGAATTGTAAGACTTTGATGCAGTAGCAATGTCTTTTGGAGTTCCACAGTCAATTATTGTGAAGACTGGAAGTGATAAGAGAAATTGATATTAATAGCAAATATATGTTAGGAGGAGGGTGAAAATGAGAAGATAATGACAAATTTGAAATAGAATATATTGACTGAAACGAATAGAAGAAATATGTACTCAAATATAAATACATACATAAATGCATGTGTGTGTGCGTATACATATATATATATATATATATATATATATATATATATATATATATATATATACATACTAGCAATGCATCCCAGCATTGTCCGGGTGTTATGACCTACAGCCACACTGTAGTATCTGTTTGTTTCTTATGGGCAGTATCAGCACACGTTGAGTGTGAAGCAAACAACTCTTCTTCATAAAAATGTTTTTCGGTCATTTAGTGATGAACAATGCTGAAATTGTTAACACTAAAAACATGTAGAATGGCAGCTTAGATTAAAAGGAAATCCTAACATTGACCCCAAAATGACCTAGACTTACAGTTTATAAGAATTGGATGACGTATGTGGATGTAGAGGTATCCATATTGGCAGAAAGTATTTTTTTAAATAATTACAACCACAACTATTTTGTTAAGTTAATTCAGTTTGATACAATATCTTTCTACAATAAGTTTACTATTATTAGTATTCATTCCTCCATCCACCCATCAATGTATTGGTCAATGTTGGAAAGTAAGGTACTTGGAAAGAAAGCTGTTTCATTGTGAAAAGTATCATCTCTGTAATGTTTGGGCAGACTGCACACTTCGACATATGTTAAGTGAAGCTGACAATGCTTCTGGGTAAATTATGTTTTGCATAAGTCCATTGTTAGTACAATAAATATACAAGTCATCTGCATTGCTAACTGGAGAGCATGCATCATATAATTGTCCATGAGAAAAGCAGGCTATATGTAAATTGAGACCCACGATGTTTAAAGTTTGACCCTGGGGTTTATTGATTGTCATAGCAAAGCACAATCACACTAGGAAATGGAAGCGCTTGAATTGAAATGGCACATTTGAGGGAATAAGGGGCATGCATAGAATGTATGCTGTAGCAAACTCTAGTGAATGTGCTTTACTGGTAAACTACCAGGTGTACAACATATGATTTATTAACAAATAATGTATATATATACAGTGATACCTCGCAGTACAAGTTTCATTCATTCTAAGACCAAACTTATCTTATGATTTACTTTCTTTTACAAATCAATTTTCTCCATTGAAATTAACTAAAATGCAATTAATTCGTTCCAGCCCCACAAAACCACCTAAAGAATAATTTTTAAAGAATTTTAAAACAAAAGAGGTGTAGTTACAAATAAAATGGCAATTATAAAAAAGAAAATGTAAAAGAAATATGTAAACTGGTTTCATTAACTGAATTACCTTGAAGGTGGGATGATTTGTGCACCAGGAAGACGATGGAGCAGGGAGGAAGAAGATTACTGTTGGATAGGAGATTCTTCTTCCATTAAGACTTTAGGAAGAACAATTTCTGGCATTTTCTTTCTCACTTCACTTAATTTAGGCTTAGTGGACACACTTTCTTCACTTTTTATACTTGCAGGTCGTTTCATTAGAAACATATCAAGAAAAGTTTGCATTTTCCTGACTTTCAAAATGTTACGAAAATGCACCAGAGCAGAGTCATTAATTAAAGCAGCTGCACAACCTGTAACTACTTTCTCATGATGATATTTTTCTACAAATTCAGAAACATACTGCCACTTTGCCAACACTGTCTTTATGTCACTCGTATATAGGTTCTTCTAGGCATTTTTTCTCTCTCTCTCTCTGTTATATATACATGGATACGGACATAGTGGATAACAGCTAGCCTTCAGCTGCACCTTTGGACCCTTAACTCCATGTGAAGCTAACATTTATTTGTTGACATGTATAGATTGTTTCTCGTGGTGGCCAGAAGCTTATCCCATCAAAGATGTTTCTGCAAAAACTATAGTAAAAACCTTTGTTTTCTAATTGGATCTCCAGATTTGGCATCCCGGATAAATTAACGACCAATCGTGGTAGACAATTTGGGTCTACCCTTTGCGCAGAATTCAAATAGGAGTAGTTATTTCAACCAATGGGAAAACGACAATCATATTTCCTTGGCAATACGACATTACGTCATATTGCCAAGGAAATAACTGCTCATATTTGATTTCTGAAAATTAGTAAAAGAATATTTTTATACAATTTCAATTCTTAAAAGTCAAGTTGAGCAGTTATAAAAACCCTGGATTTTGAGGAAGACTTTAGTGTCTGTGGTTGCCTAAATGAATCCACGTCACTCAAATCCAGAGTTATGGTTGTTACCATGAGAAATACTCTTTAAAAGTCCGACACCTATTTTGGTTGTCGTGTTTCATTGGTTAAGCCTAAGAATTAGCAAGAAAAATAAGTGATCAAGACCTCTAGTGATTTCCTGTGGAATCATAGTTGTGGCAAGTGGCCATGACAGATTGAAGACTTTTGAAATGATACACTGAATGTAATTTGTAGAACTCTACACGTGCTCCATTTCGGGTGGACGTCTTGTGTCTAGTTCTGGAAATTGCATTGCGAATCGACGTAGGTTAATCGTTTTTTTATTTAGTATTTTTTCATTTGTCTTGCCCTTTTACAGTCTGTTGTGTCGCTGAATTTTTACTGTGAACATATATTTTTTTTTTTTTGTGGTTAGATGATTCGGCATCTATTTCTAGCATATAGGAGTGCACTTTGGCTGGTCATTCCTCTTATTTTTGTATGTAATATAATTTTAATCTTCGGATTTTTTAATATGCTAGACCACTGGTTTTAATTGATTAATATCAATTTCTACCCTCATTAATAAATTTTATACATATAAATGTATATAAATAAACTATATAAAATATTTCATCTTTCTTCAATTCTTCCCAACCTGTTTAACATATTTAATTCAGTTTAATAATCTGTAACGTTTTTTTTATAGCAGTACGTAATAAGGACATGATCTTCAACATGCATTTTCATAAGATGTATAGGTGTACATTAGTGACCATACAAGACTTACGCTAACATGACATACATTTTAACTTGAGAGACAATACTTATTGATATCCTTTACAAGTTAAGGGACAACTTTATCAATATCGACTTCCGCTCAAGACAATTAAAATATACACTCGTAAATGAGTGTAAAATATCGTAAATGAGGGTAAAATAAGCAGCCTTAAAATAATGATTATTTCAACTACTATAACTGTTGTAGAAAAACTGGTGACTACCAATAAAACCGTTATACCAGAATGGAACTGCTGCGTCTAATATTTCCATTTTACAAATGTTCAAATTCTACCAGAAAACAACAATCAATAAACATAGAAAGACAATTTATTATTAAATATAGATGCCGCATGAATAGATGACAAACAATTTCTTTGAGAGCAGTTTGGACATGCTTACATGGATGCACATGCACATATACGGATATTGATTGGATATATAGAATATATCATTAGCATATATGTGGCTACATGTTTGTGCAAGTAAATATGCATGCATGCATGTGAGTATATGTAAGTCTTATAAAATTAAAATCTTATAAAGATTTTAATTTTTAAGAATTAAGATGTACATTCTTTTCTATATTTTATTAAATCACACTCACACACACACACACATATCCATCTATCAATTTATTTGCCTATTTATCTATTTAACAATATCATCATCATCATCATCATCATCATTTAGCACTTGCTTTATATATTGGCATGAGCTAGATGGTTTGACTGGAACTGGTACGCCAGAAGGCTGTACCAGGTTCCAGTCTGATTTTGGTTTGGTTTGGTGTTTATGGCTGGATGTCCTTCCTAATACCAACGTCTCCAAGAGTGTAGTGGGTGCCTTTTACATGTCACAGGCACTAGTGCTTTTATTTATCAATGGCATAGGTGCTTCTAAATGTCACCTGCACAGGTGCTTTTACATGTCACAGGCACTGGTGCTTTTATATGTCATCTGCATGGATGCTTTTACATGTCAATGGCACAGTTGCTTTTATGTGTCATGGCCACTGGCCACAACTATGATTCCACAGGAAATCACTAGAAGTCTTGATCACTTGTCAGCGCCTCTGTGAGACCTAACATTCAAAGATCATATTTTACAGGTTCCCTCCACAGTTAGACATCTACACTTCTTTATGCAGCTGTCGTCATCTATATGTATCACATGACTATATCAGCACAGTTGTCTCTCTTGCACCGGATCTGATGCCTCTTATGCTTGAATTTTTTCTTAAGATAATTACATTCTATCATACATGCACACTGCCTTGGCACATCCAATGAAGCATACCAACTTCATTTCAGTCAAGCCTTCACATGTGTGTGTGTATATATATATATATATGTATATATGTATATATATATATATATATATATATATATATATATCATCATCATCGTTTAACATCCGCTTTCCATGCTAGCATGGGTTACACATACACATATATGCAAGTACACACTGACAGTCACTCCATAAATTAAATGGAAACACACTACTGACCTGGGTTAATCATGTATATATCCCAATTTCCATTGTTTGGTTTAAGTTCAGCAGTCAACTGAGTCACATTGCTCAGATCACACAGTTTTCCTTTCTTGTTGTACTCATAAGAATTACATCCTATATATTGAAGGCAAGCTTCATTACACTTCTTTAAGTTCACATTTGTAAGCCTTCCAATATTCTTCTTCTCTGGTGTGCTAACTTTTTTAATTTGAAGAGGCTTGTCAGCTGAAAAAAGGAAAAAGAAGACAGATAATACAATTTATACCCGCCCATCCACCCTAACACACCTTAGTATGTATTAAATATTGTCTATGTGTTATGATGTGTGAGTATAGTATTATGTATGTGTGTGAAATAAACCTCTATGTTTCATAATGCAGTCTGGAAAAATAAGTTGTAATTTCTCTGAAGATGTTTTTTCTCCTTGTTAGACATTCTGTAGGAGTATCACTCATCTTATACCTGGCTTCAAGACTAAAGTAATGTTCAATGAATATAGTTAAAATGTTAGTTTAAATCAAAATTCTTAAAGATACCTTTTTTCTTAAGTTCTTCCTTATATATTCATGGCATGGCTGTTCATATTACTTGAAATTGCGAGGCAATTGTCCCTGTACAAACCTGATCAGTGAATATGATGAAACCTCTTGTGAGTGACCAGTATAAAGATTGCAATGAGGTCTGCAACTTCAGCCCAGTTGAAGGTCCTCATAGATATACATATAGAAATGGCTTGCCTTCCTTTTGGACTGAGAAAATTCATCATTACAGTATTGACATCCTAGTGTAGCAGTGTATATAGCGAGACAGTTGAATGAGCTCCCCTGCAAGAAAGATCATAGAGTAACCTCCTTTCTCTAAGCTTCTTGAAGCATCAATGTCATGAGACGAGATTCTTAATTATTCAAGAAGCTTGACGTTTCTCTTGGAAGTTTCTAGAATGACTAGCATTCCATTAATAAAAACAGCTTGCTAACCCAGCTTTTTGCTTCTTAGTTGATTAGACATAGAGCCATTCACATCCTTGCTATGTAGGTCTATTTCTCTATGCCCTATAGCTGAGATGACTGAAAGCCACCACTTCGCTGTTGTTCTACATTTCCTACATTTCTTACATAGATTACTTCATTCAACTAGTTTCTACAATTTGATTTCATGTATTATCATCAAAAAAGAATAAAATATATTATGTAGTAAATGTATAGATCCTGTATTTATTTTCTCATCTCTGTATGAACTCCTGTAATAACACACACAGCCACATCAACACCTTGTACTGTCTATATATTTGACTACACTAGTATTCGTGATTCTTCATGGGATCACTAAACCTAGTGAATTTCCATTGGTGTTCTGAGTTTGAAGAAGGAAATATTTCAGCAGCAAAGAACAACCTCCTTGAAATAAAACTGAGTGAATTTCTTGGCTATTTTGTTCTCATAAAATGGAACAATTCTAAATAGGAGCTTATTTTATAATACATTGAGAGGCTTCTTCACTCACAGCAAACAATTTTTCTAATTCTATTAGCATGGGGAAATGTACTCTCTCCATGTGGCATAATAGTTGGTGATAGAAAAGAATCCTACCATAATAACCATGCCAAACTATAGGAGATATACAACCACATATTTAGGCATTATTTTTTTCTGTTATTTTTGTATATCAGATTATGTACAACAGCTACTAGTCTTGAGGCACTGTGCAGTTTGATAATATTACTGATACTGCTATTATAACCACCACCACTACTAGCACTACAGCTGCTGCTGTCATTACTACTGTCCAGGTTTCAAAAAACAAAAGCTTCTCTCCTGTATACAAAAAATTAATTAAAATCATGCATTTAAGTAATTCAAGGTGAACACATGTTAGAATACATTGATAGTATTTACAGTTTTTTTAATTCTAGAATATGTTTATGTCTGTCCTTATAGGTAAACCTGTCAATGTCTTTACAGAAATGGTTGTTTGTATACTATGAAGTACAAATGGAATCACAAATTTCAGAAAAAGAGAGAAAGAAAATCCAAAAATAAAATCCAAAAAATATTTACATTTTACTCGTTGGTAGTAATTTCTGCTTTTGTCTGTTTTTATTTTCTTGGAGGAAGCTGCAGTTTGCATTGATAAGTAACATTTTCCACTTCCTTTAGTTATTTCAAATGATAAACAATTTTTATCAGAAAGACATTTTTTTGCACAAGCATCTGCTGTTACTTTTTTCTTACTCCATAATATTTTGTCACTCACATCCAGAGCTGCATCTTTTATTTTCACAAAATGGAGTTGAGAATCTAGAGTTAAAAAATAAAATTTAAAGCAATGAAATGTAACAACAACAATAATAAATTGTAATAAAGAAAAAAGGTCAAAACTTAGAGGTAGGAATAAGTCAATTAAATTGGCCTCTATACCAGACAGGCATTGCATTTCATTTTTGGTTGTGGAGTTAAAAACTTTACTTCACAGCAAAGGCTGGTGTAAAACAAAATTACATAGACAGAGGCAACAAGAGATAAAAACAATAGACACAGAAACAACAAGCATTTTATATTACCTTTACAAGAAGATACTACTGGAGTCCACTTATTGTCCTTTTCACAACTTGACTTTACCTTTTCTCCATTTGGGCAAGTATAGGTGACTTCAGATTTATAGGTGGTAGAATTATAGGACTTCAATGAACCAACAACTTCTTTTGGCGGTCCACACTCAATTTGTGAATACTCTGGAATTGAAAACAAAAATTGGCACTAATGGTGCTTGCATGTTTAGAGGTTGGTGAGAATAAGAAGAAAATAACATCATCATCATCATCGTTCAACGTCCGCTTTCCATGCTAGCATGGGTTGGACAATTTGACTGAGGACTGGTGAAACCAGTTGGCTACACCAGGCTCCAATCTGATTTGGCAGAGTTTCTACAGATGGATGCCCTCCCTAACGCCAACCACTCAGAGAGTGTAGTGGGTGCTTTTACGTGTCACCCGCATGAAGGCCAGTCAGGTGGTACTGGCAACGGCCATGCTCAAAATGGTGTATTACAATAAATAAAGATCATGAGTGAATCTAACTGAAAAATATGCACTGGAAATGTATGCATGTATGTATGTATGTATGTATGTACGTACGTTTCTCTTCTGTTTTTAACTATTTAAATTCTTCCTCTGAAGAAGGTGTTGGTTTCTAACAAAGATACAAAGCTCCATCACTGGAATATAGATAACAAAAACAATGTCACATTTTAAACCTGAGAAAAGTCTTGCATGGTTTTACTGTTCTGCTAACAGATGGTATTTATAATGTGCAAATCAGTTGATTTCTTGGTTATTTTCGATACTTTCACCTGCATGATTTTCACTAAAAAAAAAAACTTTGATTTTTTTTTTTGCATGGAATCAAGTACCTTGCCCTCCTAATATGCTACAAACCCCTAAAGTTTTCAAATGCTTTTTTCAGATTGGGTGTTACTGAACCCAATGCTCTGATGACAACAAGGATAACCTTTGTTTGACTCTTGTAGCTGTCTCCATATTTATCAACCTTTTCTCTTTCTTTCAGGATGTTGATCTGGCACTGCCACTTTAATTATTAGGCACTCTTGTTTGTTCCACCTAAAGGTTACTATATCTGGCCTTCGGTGATCTACACTATGTCTGTCTGGAAGTCAAAGTCCCACTGGAATTTTGCCTTCCCCTTTTTATCCATTATCTTTTCTGGTGTATGTTGGTGCCAAGCACTCGTAATCTCATATCCATACTTACAGCAGAGTAGCCAGTGGAGGTTTTGAGCTACCTTGTCGTGTCTATGCTCATACTCTTTCTGTGCAAGACTTTCACAAGCACTGACAACGTGAGTCACACTTTCGACCCTCTTCCCATACATTCTGTAGAGGTCCGTTGCATTTGTGTGGTATATATTCTTTTCCACTAAGTTGGTATTCAATGCTTGGTCTTGGGCAGTACTAGTCAAGTACAGGGGTCGATGTGATCGACCATCCGCTTCCCCAGTAATTTCAGGCCTTGTGCTTTTAGTAGGAAGGATTATTATTATCATTATTATTATTGAGTGAGTGAGCAGTGCATGCCATCGAAGTGACACTAAGGTACAAATATACAAAGTCCAGTATACCCATCATGTCTATCTGTCTGATAAGGGTACACTAGACAAATACATCACAAGCATATGTGCCTGGAATGGTGATCTCATATCAAGATAGACAGTGCATGAACTTGTAGGTGGGGCCCAGTTAGAATTTTCTTCAGGCTGAGTAGCCCATTCTGTGCAAAATGTCCCTGAATGAGGGTCTTTTTAAGGATGTTGAATGAAAAACTAATGTTTCCAGAGGTGAATTATTCAAACCTCAAAGAATTCCTCTGAACATATGGCTATAATGCTCCCCCACTACTGCTGCTCGTAATCAGACATGCACATATCATCAGCCAACAAGGGATATCACCATTACTGATATTGATTACTGCATGTTGTTGTTCTTACCTGTTTGTTATTCTGCAGTGTAAGACCAACTATGGTACAATGACCACTTCTTCCACCATGGATATTTCTTGCATCACTATACATGTATTTGTTCACACATCATTATTAGTATTATCCTCATTGCTATTTATCATCATCATCATTTAGCTGTCGTCCATGCTGGCATGGGTTGGACAGTTTGACCAGGGCTTGCAAGCTGGAAGGCTGTACCCGACTCCAGTCTGATTTGGCATGGTTTCTACAACTGGATTCCCTTCCTAATGCCAACTGCTCTGAGAGTGTGATGGGTGCTTTTACATGCCACTGGCACAGGTGCCATTTGCGTGACACCAGTATCTACCACAACTGCCATTTACTTGGCTTGATGGTTCTTCTCAAACACAACATAATGCCAATAACCTCGGTCGTTGCCTCCATGAGGTAAGCATGGACTTTCATAGTTTATAGCTGCCAAGAAAGCAATAAGGATCTGTGGTATAGCTATTGACATCAATGAAGAGGAAGGGCATATTCACAATTCACTCGGTTCTCTATTTTACTCTTACTTATCCTCTCCCCCTTTTCTTCCCTCTGTGTTTGTCTAATCTCTCTCCTACTTACTCTCCTCCCGTTTCTATCAGTCATCCCCTCTTTATATATCTTTTTCTATCTGTCTCTCTGTCTCTCTTTCTGTTTGTCTGTTTGTCTTTCTTTCTCTCTGTCTTCCCCTCTATCTTTTCTGCTTGCTTTTTTTTTCTCTCCCACTCTCCCTCTTTCTATGTTTATTTTCTTTTCAACTTATTTTCCTTCTCTTTCTGTCAATTCTCTATCAACCCTCCAGTCTATCAATGAGTCCTTCCCTCTCTCTCTCTCTTTATCACTATCTCTGTTTTCCTCTTTCTTTGTCTTTCCATTTGTATTTCCCTTGTACACTCTTCCTCTTCCTACTGCTGTAACTTCCTCTTTTTCTCTCTTACACTGCCTCTCTATCTCCTGAACATGCTTTACTACCCTTTCGTTCCTGTCTGCCTATTCCTATCTATCTCACAACACTAGGGAAGTTTAACCACTTCTCTCTGGTTATGTCTTGTCTCTTCTTTCTGGTGATCATCGTCAGGTGAAATTTAATTAACACCATGTCCAAATTCTCATTATTGCATTGAATTAATACTTTTCTTCCTTTTTACTGGGCTCACAGGTAACCTGAATAGCATGAACAGAGGGAGGTACAGGTGTTATTATGTGAGACAACATGGTCACTTGACCTAGAAACAGCAGCCAGATTTCCCTCAAATCACTTCCAACAGTCTCTTAGGAAAGATATATTTGATGATGTATTTCTACTTGTACTGTATCAGAAATGCAGAATGGCTGGACAAGCTGAAACATCTCTATGTGGTATAGCGGTGAACCAGAAATTGGGCTAATGATGGCTATGATACTTGAATGATAATCTAAATAGGAAATGATATAATATAATCTTAAAAAACAATAAATTTAAAGGGAAAACATTTCCTGTTTTACTGAAAAAGAGCTTCACACAATGTTCAAACTTTAAATTAAGGACGGAAGGAGATGTACAATGGAGTGGAGGAGAGAAGAGAAAAGATGGGAGGAGGAAAGGAGAAACATGAAACAAAGGTAGGTCCAGGAAGAGGGATATTGAGCTATTAGAAAAAGAAGGGTGGAAGGAGGTGAATGAGGGAATGGAGAAGGAAAAGGAAAAGAGAGACAGAAGATGCATGAAAGAGAGAAAGTTCTGGGAAGAAGTATGAAGACCCAGATGAAGAGAAAGGATTCAAAAATGGGATGGAGGAGAGAAAGGAAAAGAAAGAGAAGAAAGAGAAGAGTTTCTTATTAAAACAATATTTTTTCAATAAGTGCAACAAAATACCTTCTTTCCTATAGTTTCAGCTTAGAGCCGCAGCCATGCTGATGCACCACCTATTAATTTTTTTTATTTTTGCAATTCTAGTCTCTAACTTTTAAATGCTCAACACTTTATTAAACCTTTTTTCTATAAAGCAACAATTTTTTAAGAAAAATTTAGTGTCAGAACATTTTGTTGAACCCTTTTTCTGTAAAAAAAGAATTTTTTTGCACGAGTGTGTGTGTTTTAGTATGTATTGTATATGAACAAAACTTTTGATATATATATATATATATATATATATATATATATATATATATATATATATATATATATATATATATATATATATATACACACACACATACACATAGATATAGATAGATAGACAGACAGACACACACACAC
Organism: Octopus bimaculoides; assembly: GCF_046866305.1. Taxonomy (NCBI): domain Eukaryota; kingdom Metazoa; phylum Mollusca; class Cephalopoda; order Octopoda; family Octopodidae; genus Octopus; species Octopus bimaculoides. The sequence continues at coordinate 89,517,714 of NC_142937.1, read as the reverse complement.
ACACACACACACACACACACACACACACACACATATATGACAATACACACTAACACATGCAAACACAGACAGAAACTAAACTGCAAATACCACTGACCTGGGTTAATGACATAAATATCCCAACCCCATATGGTAGGTTGAAGTTCATGAGTCAAGTGAGTCACATTACTTCGATCACAGAACTTAGATTTTTCATGGTACTCATAAGAATTACATTTCGAATTTTGATGACAAGCTTGAGCACACTTCTTTAAGCTCACATTATTCAGTCGTTCAAAAGTATCCTCTCCTGGTATCATGGTGCTTTTAAATTTAATAATTTCATCAGTTGCTGGAGAAAAAAAAGAGAACAAAATATACATTCTTAAACTCATACATTGAATATTACATAATGTATGGTGCATAATTTGTTTTGAATATGTCACATGATATACCAGAATTCACATGAGAGTGTCTTATGCTAAAAACTATTAATAATTTGAGGATACATTGTGGTTTTATAATAAACTGTCCATATAAAAAATACTGACACAGACAGCTTTCCAAAATTTTAAAACAAATTTCAGATACATGGTACATCATTGCATCTATCTAATATTTTCAATATATAAAGTAGTAGTAGTAGTAGTAGTAATGTTTGTTTATTTATCACTAAGAATTAGCTAAAAATTGGAGATGGTACACGATGATGCAACGTGGGATTATTCAAAAGAGTATGTAAAAAGTAAAATCATGAAAACAAAAAAGTTCAAATTCAAATGACATGGCTATTCACATGATATAAAATTGCTAGACAACTGTCTCTGTATAAATCTGAACCTTAAATGTGTTTGAATTTATTAAGGTACCCAGAATACCACAGAGGAGTCTGTGGCTTTGGACCAATTATAGTTCCTCATATATATATACTGAGAAATCACTGCACTTAGTAAATTTCCCCTGATGTCCAGGGTTTTAAGAAGGAAGGATTTTGATAGGAAAAGAAAAAAATCCTTCTAATCAAAGTGGGTGAAATTGTAAAACATTTTGTTTTCAAATCATAGAACTATCATGAATAGGAACTTATTTTATGTTGAGTGGTTTCTTTGGTTACTGCAAACAACTTTTCTACCTCCAAAAGCATGGTAAAATGTACTCTTTATATGTGGTATAATAGTTGGTGATAGAAGGGTTATCCAGCCCTAATAACAATGCTAATATATAGGAGATATGCAACTTCATTGACTGGCATCTCTTTTCCTGTTATGTTGTGTTATGATGTGGTGTTTTCCGCAGTTATAATGTGTTGCTACTGTTGTGACTGTGTAACTACTCAAGTAGCCACGATATTTTCTTGGTATCATATACAGTGTATTACTTCTATGCCAGAATATTAATACACCATTTTGTCTATCATGTTACCACTGATAGCTCTGCAAAACACTGAATTTAAACTATCTACCTTGACTTGTGACTCAAACTCAACTATGACATGTAACTAACACTTAACTTCAATCGGGAACTTGTACAATGACTCTACAATGACTGACACAATTCTCTGTACTGGTTGATGTCATCTCACTTTATAGTGGCTGCTCATACCACTTGTCCTTCAGGAGAGGGTGTACCATTTCCACTATAACATTTTGTGTATCAGATTATGAAGAACAACAAGTGGTGAAATAATGTGCATAAACCATGCCACATTGTGGTATTCCTTCTAGTTCATTACATTCTAAGCTCAAACTCTGCTGATGTCAACTTCACTATTCATTGCTTCAGAGCTGATACAATATAATACCAGACAAGAACTGAGGTTAATTGTATTGATTAACACTGACTGAATCTGCTGTCATTTGGCCCAGATTTGAAGCTACTACTACTACTAATTACGACTACCACTACTGCTGATGCAATTATTCAAGTTTAAGGTAAACAATGAGAGTTTCATTTCTGACATAAAAAAGGATTGTAAACATGCATAAAATTGTTCAAGGTGAACAAATTCTGTATGAGAATACAGCTCTTAATATTGTTTTATCTTTTTTCAGGAACACGCTCTGCCTGTCCTTGTAGGTAAATCTGTCAATGTATTTACAGAAATGGTTTTTTTTATGTTATGAAGTACAAATGGAATTACAAATTTCAGGAAAAGAGGGAAAGGAAGTCCAATAATAAAATTTCAAGAATAATTACGTTTTATTCGTTGGTAATAATCTCTGCTTTTGTCTGATTTTATTTTCTTCGTGGATGCTGCAGTTTCATTTGTTAAGTAACATTTTCCACCTGTTTTAGTTATTTCAAATGCTAAACAATTTGGATCAGCCAAACATTTTTCTGCACAGGCATCTGTGGTTACATTTTCCTTGACCAATGTTTTCCCGGATACATCCAGAACTGCATGTGTGATTTTCACAAAATGCAACTCAGCGACTGGAATTGAAGTAAGATTTAGACAAATGTAAAAAACAAAAACAATAACAATCATAATAATTTCTAATATAGAAAGGACAAAAATTTTAGGGAGAAGTTAATCAATCAAATATGCTTCTACACTTGACTGTTATTTTAATTTACTGGCCCTACAAGGGCAAAATTAACATTAGTAGGATTTGGAATCAAAAGCTGAAGTGCCAAAACAAATACCACCATACATTTTGTCTGAGGCTCTAATGATTCTGTGAATACAGCACCCTTAACTAGAAATATCATAATTATTGTTGATATTAACAATATTTACGATAATACAAACATAATGCCACACATTTTGCATTGAGAATGCATATGAATAAATGAAATTCAGTACTTGACTACTGCTAGTTTTACCATTCTCAAGGATGCTCTGTGCATTGAAGAAAATGAATTGCCAAGTTTGTTTCAAAGATCTTTTTGATCTGGGATTATGATTAGGGACTACGATGGACAACTTTCTGGAGTTCTTGGAAGTATAAGTAAAGGAAGTCAATTGGTTCAAGGTAAAATCTACAGTCATGGAAGTGCCATCAGTGTTGTCCAAGATGTGCACAGTGCATCAAAACCGTTTTACATGCACATGTTCATTGTCCAGGCATTGCTGATTTGTAAAGATATGTCAAACAGCAGCTGTTGTGTGTGTGACAAATCCGTCTATCAGTCAAGTCCATCATGATGATTGCCCCACACCCTCCTTTAACTAAGTAAAGAAGCAAAATTTCCTCTGCCTGGCAGCTATAGTGAAAGAGGTTGTGCGGTGGATGAGGTTCAAAGGTCAGATGAGAGGGACTTCTAACTTCAGTTTATTTTTCATTCGCCTTTTTAAAACATCTGGTGTGGTTGATACGTTTTCTTGAGGACAGCAAAGCATCAGATTTCTTTGTCCTTTTCTATTTCATCTGAAATGTACAGCGTCCTGAATTCTGAATTATACTAAAGAAGAACTCAGTGCATTGTATTACAGTAATTCTTCAACTATTGTGGATGTTACGTTCCAAAATTCCCTGAAATAGGTGAAAATCCGTGAAGTAGAAACAGTACTATATTGTAGATTTTTTAAAATTTTTATTATTAGTATATATATTTGTTTTATTATAAATGCAAAGCAACACCACAGAGGAATCAACACAAGCTTAAATAATAGGTGAACTGCGATAGGTGAACCACAATAGGTGTACTGCAATATGGCAAAGGATTACTGTATACAGAATTCTAGATGATGAAACAAGGTATGGATGAGAAAGGTCAAGTGAGAAATTAGAGAAAAAATGTCAAGATGAAGTGAGGTATAACTGTGGACATAATAGTTTTGCTTAACAACAATGAGATATTGGGTAGAGTTCTGTCTGCATGTTTAAGAATTTGCTCCACATCTAAGCCTTGTGCATGAAATTTGGTTGATGGCAACTCCATGGAAATTTCAGGAAGGTACAAGATTCCACTCTCCTGATTTAATTGCATTACCTGGCCCTTGGGTAACACTCACAAAGCCCAATCTGTTGCAAGCATTTGAAGTGCTCTTTGCTCTGAGGATAACTTTTCTCTTTTCCAACAACCACCATCACAATGGAAATTGTCGTGGACACAGCAATTCTTCCTCTGACAAAAATACTCAACACAAAAATAAAACAAAATTACATAGACACAAGCAACAAATGAGAGACTCTTTACATTACCTTTACAGGTAGATGCTAATGGAGTCCATTTATTGTCGTCTTCACATATCGATTTTAATTTTTCTCCTTCTGTACAAGTGTAGGTTACTTCAGATTTATAGGTAGTGCTTTTATAGGACTTTGAAGCACCAGCAATGTCTCTTGGTGGTCCACAATCAACTTTTGCAAAAACTGGAAATGACAAAAGAAATTGGTATCAATGGTGATTATATGTTAGGAGGAGGATGAAAAGTTTGTACATATAAACTAGTTTATTTTCCTTATAATTTTATATGTAATCACTTTCAGCATCAATAACTGCTTTTCGGCAAAACCTGAGCTGTCCACATGCCTGAATTAAATGGTGCTGATTAATATCAGACATTACTCTGATAACAGTGGCTTTCAAAGCATCCTTGGTTTTAAGGGGTTCTTGATTCCCCTCTCTTTCAACAATACTCCACACATAGTAGGCCAATGGATTGAGATCTGGTGAGTTTCGAGGCCAAATTTTAGGAATTACATGGTTACAAAAATTGTCAGTCATCCATTTCTGGATTTCTTGAGCATTATGTGATGGTGCAGAGAACCTGCTGAAACACGTATAGTCTTTCATTGTGTACTCTGTCTATCTAGGGCTTGACAACTGTTTCCAGAACCTTGATGTAACCAACAGTGATAATAGACTGAACTATAATTAATCTGCATGTCTTCTAATAACTCACGGATGGTGATGCAATGATTTCTCCTCACAGCTACATGCACATCTGCAATGTTTTTCTCAGTTCTACTGGTTGTGTGTCTCCCAGAATGTTCATCAATATCGATGTTTTTTGGCCATCTTGGAAACATCTGAACCACTCGTGCACTCATACACTCCTCTCCATACATGTTCTGCAACTTGTGCAGGCCTCTAAATAGGTATCACCATGATAACTTTCTATGTCATGGTCAATGCAACAATCACATGCTACACACCTTCCTTCCAAGCACTGCTATAACAGCAGAAGTGAACTAGAATGTTAAAACTTAGTGCACATACATAACTGATTTCACGGTCAATTTTTGACAAATGGCCTCACTCTGCATGCTTTACCTTTGTTACTATGGGAACAGTTCAGATACTTATTGATCAGACCACGTGTATATATATATATATACATATATATATATATTCCCAAAGATGCAGATATATGTAAATACACATAGACATAAGCACACATAAATAAAATAGAAATACTCTACTGACCTGAGCTAATGAGATAGACATCCCAATTTCCACTGTTGGGTTTAAGTTCACCAGTCAACTGTATCACATTGCTTAGACCACACAGTTTATCATTTTCATTGTACTCATAAGAATTACATCCTTCATATTCTTGACAAGCTTCATTACACTCATTTAAGGTCTTATCTTGAAGCTCTTCTACAGTAACCTTCTTTGGTATGCTAACTTTCTTAAGCTTCAAGGGCTCGTCAGCTGGAAAATGAAAAAGAAACCAAGAAATACATTTTATGCTCATCCACCCGACCAAACACACAAACAATAAATATTGTAAAACAAACAGGGTATAATTTTTTAAAAGGACAATTTATCATCAACAAATAATTAATTCACAAAATGACACACTAATCAGAATGCATATGAGTTGTAGAACGTCTTCAGACTTATTTCGAACGTGTCTCAATATTTAGACTCCTGACAAGGCTTGTACTTCTACAATACATCTCTCTTCTAATGTTGTAATTTTGTAGAGTCAACACTCCCCTAAACAAGTCGTCAACCAATGTATTAAGTGTTGTTATGGCTATTCAATCTTAAAAGCACACCCAAGGAAGAAGAATGTATTAATGGATATTCTACAACCTAAGCTCTGAGGCAAAGTTCAAAGCAGATCCCATGATGTGCGAGAATTCACATTACTTCCGGTAAGGGAGTCTTATGCTGGAAAAACTATTTTGTGGATGGATTTGTTTGTCCCTGTATACAACAAAGCACAAGATAGATTTCTCATATTTTATTCAAAATTTCAATTATTTGTACTTCTGCATAATTATCTAATATTTTGAAAATATCTATGAAATAATGATGATGATGACTTATAATGACTAATAATAATAATCCTTTCTACTATAGGCACAAGGCCTGGGATTTATTGGGAGTAAGATAGTCGATCACACTGACCCCAGTACTTGACTGGTACTTAATTTATTGTCCCTGAAAGAATGAAAGGCAAAGTCGACCTGAGCAGTTTGCCTGGCATGCAAATGATTCTGCCAGCTCGCAGTCTTAATAATAATAATAATAATGCTTTCTCCATAGGCACAAGGTCTGAAATTTGGGGGAGGGGATGATAATAATTCTTTCTACTAAGGGAACAAGGCCTGAAATTTGAAGGGAGGGACTAGTCAATTTCATCAACCCTAGTGTTTCACAGCTACTTAATCTATTAACATGGAAAGGATGAAAGGCGAAGTCCACCACAGTGGAATTCAAACTCAGAATTTAGAAATAAATAAAATGTTGCTAAACATTTAGCCAGCATGCTAACAATTCTACCAGTTAGAATAATAATAAGAATGATGATGATGATGATTATTAATAATAATAATAATAATGATGATGATGATGATGATTTTTTTTATTTACCACCAGGGCAAATGATAAGGGGGACAAAACAAAGACCAACATAAAATGTTGGGGGGTTTACATATAATAGAATGATAGAAAGGAAAAGTATACACAGTATACATTAAAAGAAGGGAAGTATACATAGATTATGACTGAAAGACAAAATATATAAACAGAAAAGATGATAATGACGGGTTCACCTGGCACAAGGGGACCTCTAGCGATAATCAAGGAAACCCACCATCAAAATTCTCCCTGAATACCAAGGACAAGTGCCCTTTCCAACTTTTTCCTCCGACTCACAGATCTACACTTATTGATCAGACCACGTGTATATATATATATATATATATATATATATATATATATATATATATATATATATACATATATATATCATCCACACTCACCATTTTCACAACTTTTTCCCACCTTTTAATAAATTCAATTGAGGACAGTACCTCCCTCTCTGCCCTCACTTTCCTCTCTAAGTGAACTTTGAAAAACTCACTGAGGACTTTACCAAAGAGGAATGTCTCTGTCCTCATTCCTTTCAGCCTCGTCTATCAGACAACCTCTTTCACCACAGCCACCAGGCAAAGGAAAACTGCTTTGTCTGCCATATTAAAGGAGGGTGGCAGGACAATCATCACTATGGACTTGGCCACCCCTAAATATTTATATTTGTATATAAATTCATTAGTTACTATAATTTATTAGTTTCTTTTGCATATTCTTAGTTTATGTATGTGTATGCAAATATAGTATTGGTATATCCCATTTATGTTCATTAGAAATTAAATAAATAAAGAATTTTGACATGTACGAATATTTATTTCCCCCCACTGTATGTATATGTATATATACATATATAGGTATCTGTATATATATATATATATATATATATATATATATATATATATATATATATATATATATATATATATATATGTATATATATATATATATATATATAGTTTTAGAGAAAAGAACCAAAGTTCATGAACTAATCCATGAAAATCCGCAGTCACATATAGAAAAATTAATAAGTAAAAGCACAATAAATAAGTATAATATAATACAATATAATAATATTTATCGTGCTTTTACTTATTATTATATATATGTGTATATATATATATATTTATGTGTGTATATATATATATATATATATATATATATATATAAACACACACACACATATACATATATACACACACACACATATATATAAACACACATACATGTATATATCTGTAGCTATTAGTGCGTGTGTGTGCGACTGTGTGTGTGCGCACAAACCTGTGTGTGCGACCATGTGTGTGTGCGTGCAAACGTGTGTGTGTGTGCATGTGAGAGAGAGAGAGAAAGAGACCTCCCTCCACTGTGAACAACAGGTGTTAGCTTGTTTATATCCATGCAAAACAGACAGAAAAATAAGTATCAGGTTTTTAAAAAATGAGTACTGGATTTGATTTCTTCAAATGAACCCTTCATGACATTGCCCCAGCATGTCCACTTTTCAATGAGTGAAACAAGTTAAAGAAAATCAAAGATAAAAGCAAATGTTCAACGTGAAAAAATGTCATATGGGAATATGGGAATACCCTAACAATATTTACACTTCCGTGTACTGCTTTAATTTTTTTTTTTTTTCCAGGAAGGTTTTCATGTCTGTCCTTATTGGTAAATCTCTCAATGTCTTTAAAGCGATTGCTGTCTATATACTATGAAGTACAAATGGAAACTAAAATATCAGAAAAAAATGGAAAAGTGAATGCCAATAATAAAATACAAAGAATAATTACATTTTACTCGTTGGTAGTAATCTCTGCTTTTGTCTGTTTTTATTTTGGAGGATGCTGCAGTTTTTTTTAATAAGTAACAGAGTCCACTTGTTTTAATTATTTCAAATGAAACACACTTTTTGTCAGAAAAACATTTTTCAGCACATGCATCTGCTGTTACTTTTTTCTTACTCCATAATGTTTTCTCAGTTACATCCAGGGCTGCATTTTTTACTTTCACAAAATGGATCTGAATATCTAGAGTCAAAATAAAATTAAGAAGAATGAAAAATAATAACAATACTATTAATTTTTTACATAAAAAGAAGGCCAAAACTTTGAGGTCAGAGCTAATTAATTAATTAGGCCCTGGAAGGACCAACAGAATTATACTGGATGGGCAAAATTAACAACTTTTAACGTGTATAAGGAACCCATTTTCATCAAAAATTCAGTTAAAAAAATAAGCCCCCCCAAAAAAATTAGGGGGTTCAAATATTAGTACCTAGACAGAGACAACGAAAAAGAAGCTGCTTACATTACCTTTACAAGCAGAAGCTACTGGAGTCCATTTGTTGTCCTTTTCACATGTTGACTTTAGTTTTTCTCCCTTTGGGCAAGTATAGGTCACTTCAGATTTATAAGTAGTAGTTTTGTAGGACTTTGATGCATTAGCAATATCTTTTGGAGTTCCACAGTTTATTTGTGCATAATCTGTAATTGAAAACTGAGATGTTTACCAATGCTGTCTGTATATTAAGAGAGAGAGAATGAAGAGATAAACTTAGAACAATAGACACTGAGTGGGACACGGGTCACTGAGAGATCTTGATGTCATCTTGGATTTCTCTGATTCCATGATTGGACACTTATATGAAGAAGGGAGCAGAGCTGTCAACTGAGCACCACCTAGTTGTCTGCAACTTGAGACTACACTGGAGAGATCTCACAAAGCTGGTGAGTCCAGGGTGATTAACAAAATGAATTAGGAAGCTCTATTGGATTATGGAATGAGAAAGAGAGAAAAAAAATGAGAAAAAAATGATGAAAATGTGACAACGGAGATGGTAGAAGCTGTACGGCCAAGTTACAGGGTGGTGTTTATAGTGAAGAGATTGGAGAGGATGTGTAGGTGGGTGAATCACAAGATTTTGAAAAGACAGAGAGCTAGAAGTGTCGGGGTGGGACAGGAAGGAATTGAACAGGGGCATACTGTTTATAGATAGGTGGGTAGATATGTGAGAGAGGTTGAAAGGGAGGAGGAAACAATGGTGATGGTGGAAACAGTGGTGGGAGTAACAGGGGCGGGGGAAACACTGGTAGGGGAAATAGTGGTGGTGGAAACAATGGTGGAAGAGGAAAGAGGGCATATGGTTTAAAATTTACTTCAGAAATAAAGAAAATTTGGTAAAAGAAAACTGTGTGGAAGCCCACTCTAGGGAACAAGCTTCTACATTTCAACTGTTTAGTTAGCAGACTTTAATCCATCACCCAATTTAATACTGGCCCTTGGATAAAATTAATGATGTCCACTCTGTTGCAAGCATTTGGGGATGACTTGTGATCTGACACTACTAGATTCTTCTCTCCCTCCCATGGGCCACAAACACAGTGGAAATTGTTATGGAATCAGCAAAACTTCCTCTGCCAAATAAATTTCAGACACAAAATTACACAAAATTACATAGACAGAGACAAGAGAAAACTGTTTATGTTACCGTTACAAACAGATGCAACAGGGGTCCATTTGTTGTCCTTTTCACATTCTGACTTTAGTTGTTCTCCATCTGAGCAAGTATAGATCACTTCAGATTCATAGGTGGTGGCATTGTACAACTTGAATGCACCAACAA